>NC_071262.1:4832801-4892801 GCF_023375685.1 Ictalurus furcatus
CAGGAGAACGTATTTGTTAAATGCATGGTCTGAACTGAGATTCATTCGTTTATTACATAATATCGATACATCCATGTGGTGTAAAAGTCCTCAGTGGCCTCAGTTGCTCATTATTCATATTAACATCATAGAATACAATAATTACTAATGATAAGTTCAATTTACAGTTGTTTTTTTTTACGATTGCTATGACAATTTTTTTCAATACTTTTAGCAATTTTCCTAAACTCTTAACACAGTTAGCACGACATCCGTCTGTGTAAGCTAAACAGTTAGCGCATTTCTTGTTGCTTTGACACAAAATGCATACAGTTAACAGAAATTTAAAATGCTTGAACACACAAGCTCAATCAAGACCAAAACAATGGATTTTTAATGCCAGATTTACAAATGCTTTCACACTGTACGTCAGAACAGATAACATCATGTTCTAAACCTAACTTATAGGCTAAAGTCAAAGTGAACAGCTGTTCATATTGTGAACTGAAAAACATGAGAAACAGCTGATTGAAGTTATGCAAACAGATCAATCACAGCTGATTCCCATCTAGGAAACACACTCAGGTGTTGAGGTTCTTTCAATCGCATGACCATATGGTATACAGTAAAAGAGGACCTCTTTGGGCTGATCTTGTGTGGAAAAGGAACAATATAGAGCAACAAAAAGTAAGAAAAAATGCCTGCACAAGGGAGAGGAAGACGTGTATCAGGACAAGGGAGATGAGTGGGACAAGGGCAAGGGTGAGGAATGCCTGGACAAGAACAACGTAGAGAGAGAGGAGTTAGAATGTGTGGTGGCGCTCAAAGAAGGGCTAGAGCTAGGGTACCTGATGAAATAAGAGCTACTATCATAGGCCACATCATAAAACACAGGCTATCATACAGAGTGGCTGGTGAACAAGTACAACCAAATCTGAGCGTCCATTGTCCAGATTTTCAAGAAACCAACAGGTAGGATATTGTATAAGGGCTTCTCTCACTGCAAAGTGTAAATACAGTAATTTTACCATGTACAGTCACTGTATGCCTGTATGGCAGATTAGACGATGACTTTTTTCTTTTTTTTTTTATCCTTCTGTGGCTTTTTCTGTTTGTATATTTTGTATTTTTACACAATAAACGGCAACTATATTGCATGTTTTTGTTAGCTTGCAGTAATGTCTTGTTGCAAATAGAGCCTTTACTGCAGCAATTCTGTCTCTGTCTTCTTTTTTCCATAAACTGTACATTCTATAAAGCTACTCTGAAATGAGTCGTTCATTTTTTTGTATTGAATTTCTGCAGCTAAAGAAACAAAATGCATGCATTTACTAAACCCAACAAAACAAACATGTAGAGGGGCTTCAAAAGAAACTGCAGTGCAATGCACAATCTATGATCAATACAATATACTGTCTATCTTATAAGGGCAGACCTGATGCATATACAATAACGCCGTTTCTGTAATTCCATCTGATGTTACTGTTTTTATGACATTGTGATATGATTGACTAAATGTTCCTGTTGGAAGAGAACATGTGTTAGTGTTTTGTTAGACATAGTTTATTGTGTTAGTGTATTATTGCATTTTGGAAATTATTGTTGGAGTTTATTTTAACAATGTGTGATTTTGAGCATGAAATTAACCGTTTTGCTAATTGTGTGTTGTAGGTGTGTTGGTGCGTTAAGAGTTCAGAAAAATTGTTAAAAATGATTGAAAAAATCGTCATAGCCATCGTAAAAAACTGTAAACAACTTTAAATAAAGCAACATGAAATGGAACTACAGTACAGTACAAAAATGGTATAATATTAACAAGCTTGAATTGATAAATATGAACATACAATCACTGTATTATAAATCGATTACTAGCCAAAGCATTTTAAACATGTATGTGTTTATATCTTCGGGAAAATATCATTTAATTGAACTTTGATTAGCAATATGCATAAAACACTTACGCAAATTGAACACAATTACGCGATGTGAACAGATTCACTTCATTTATCGTCTTTATTTTCAGAGATAACAGAACATTCTGAAAGCGAAAATCCCAGATAAAACAAAATCCCACTTAAACAGCAGGCATGCTCAAGGCACATTCACAGAGGCCTCATAATCCACATCAGTTACAATAATTCTTTTACAGAGAAAGCTTGTGTGTGTGTGTGTGTGTGTGTGTGTGTGTGTGTGTGTGTGTGTGTGTGTGTGTGTGTGTGTGTGTGTGTGTGTGTGTGTGTGTGTGTGTGTGTGTGTGTGTGTGTGTGTGTGTGTGTGTGTGTGTGTGTGTCTTAGCTCACTCTGTATTTCATTTGGCTCTAGCGCCACTCATTAGGGATGTATGATGATGGTCAGGAGACTCTCTACTCCCCGTGTTTCCAAGGGCACATACATGAACACAATAGAATAGATAATTAACTAATTTTGTTTTTGGTTTAAATCAATTCAGCTTCTGCATCTTGGGAAAAGTAATGATTCACAGTAAAACAAGACTCATTAGAGGCAGTGGATACATGCAAGATTTAGCCTTTCACTATCATTCAGTAGACTTCACTAATAAACAGATAAGGAAAATTCACATCATCATATACATCATTCTGGCAACTAACATGTCGGTATACATTAACATGTCGGTTTCAGTTTTGCAAGCTCAGGCAATTTTTATTTACCTCTAGCAACCTTTATGGTTGCTCCTTTGGTATATCTATATGCATATATTACACTTAATCTTCTAGGGTTAATCTCCTATGCTTTTCTAGTGCAAGTTTTATTCCATGAACAATTATGTTATTTATTATTTATTGATTATTTGCAGTATTACAGCCTGTAAATTCTTGCTATAATCACTGGGTATATGATCTGCCCTCAGAGGTTTGATTCTCATCACTCCAATGAAAAATATTGGACAAAACGGAGATTAGGAAAGATCTCGTGCGAAGAACAACAATGACGAAAGTCTTAATATTATTGTAGGCTCTGCCTGTTTCTCTATAACACCTACACCTGCAGGTGTAGAGAAACAGGCAGAGCCTACAATAATATTGAGACTTTCGTCACTGTTATTCTTCAGTGCTTTTCTAATGAAGAACATATTTTAAAGCTCTGGCCACAACTAGAACAACTTTCTGGTTCAAAAGCTATCTTTTTTTCAGCAAACTCCCCATCTTGTATGGGGGGTGGGGGAGGGGGGGTTCATTGGATGAACTATATGATGTCAGATTATCGGTGGCAAAGGTTACTTGTACTGTATGATGAAACTCTGTGCAATAACACTTGATGTTATTCAACCATTGAATAAGCATTTCCATCTAAAATATAAACAAAGATACCTCTTAATTAACTTATTAGATTAATGGTGGTTTACTTTTTTATTTAAAAGAATTTGGAAGAACCTTGATTTTACGATCCTACCACATTTTGAAACATGGTAAATTCAGATGCAGTAAGCATGATAACTTGCTGTAGCTGTTAGAGAACATCATTTTATTAAGCAGGAAAAATCCCCTAAGTAAAAGAATTACCATGGACTACAGTGAAAATTCAAAATTTACCTTTAATTTGGACTTCTGTCTTTTAAACGATCTTGCGTTATATTGTACTAAGATAGATTCTGTTTGGCTTACTGATATTTTAGAAATGTATTATTATTATTATTATTATTATTATTATTATTTAGTTTTTCTGCTTGCCACATGAAAAGGACAGTGTTTCCTGTCCAATATTGCTCTCAAGGGTCTACCTCAAGGACTAGGCCTTGAATTGCCACTGATCCATCTGCTACATCCTGAGGTCAGCAAACACACTCCGCAGCATCCCGCTCATCGGAAGGAAACCAGCCCATGTTTCTCACCACCAGCAACCAAAAGCACTGCCAAGAATCTGGTATGTCTGACTTATTCTCTGTACTCTGTTGTTTGCAGAGTATTCATTTATTTTTTTTTGTCAGAGTCATCATATTATGTCTTGCTGATTAAAAAAATGTCCAATAGTGAAGTGCTGAGGGTCAAATTAAAGCAGGTACCAAACTTCATTGATTGACCTGAGAGGTGCAGGGGCATGTTTTAGACAAGTGTTAGATAAATGAAAAAGTTACCCATCTTCAATCACCCCCAACCCACCCACACTAACACACCCACCCACCCACACATACATACACACACACCCAAATTGCTCCTTTGTCAAGCCTCAGCCATATACTATCCAATTCTCATCCCTCACTGCTATAAATTCTTTAGTGATTTATAGAAAGAAATTGTGGCACCGTTTCCATATTGCATACTCACACTTTAATTTCTAACCCTCTGCAGGTTTAAGGGAACATCACTGAATACAAGTTCAAGTCATCAGGCCCTTCAGCTCCTTATCAAATAAACTTGGCAAAGGCAGAGTACTGGGGTGTTTAAATCCTGACCTTTCTTGGTGTTTAAAGACACTGGGACACTGCGGAGTTAGCAACATTCGCTAAAAAGGCAAAGGTTATGCCACATCCTGTCTGAAAACCCCCTCAGGAGAACAGTAAAGCAGTTTGGGGGTACAAGGACTGCCTTTCTGTTTGTGTGACCCTTCACAGGGAGCAAAAGGAAAGAGGATGTTGATGCACTTGTCTGCTCTTACAGATAACGGTACTCGATCCAAGCTTTTTTGGGCATCCGGGATGCTAAAGTGGACACCTTCCAAACTAGGTTGCACATAAAACTAAGTGGAAACATGCAATGAGTTACATTTAAAAAATAATGATTAATATTGGATGCCAGTAGAACCTTGAACTCTTAGAGTAAGGAGAATTTATCACAAGGATAAAAAATGCAATATGCACAATATTCCTGAGGATTTCTCTAATACTGTATGCAGGTGGGAGGAGAAAGTAGTGGATGTTTATCTATCATTTAGGGAGGAAGGAGAACAGGGATTAAATCATCCCAACCATCTACCTGACATCACCCAAAGCTTGGACCTTGATATACAAGACACTGTGATCTGCATCCAAATGACCAGATCTGAAGAAAAACATATTAACTGAATACTAAATGTGACAGGCATGCTTGTTTGGTACATGGCGTGATTACTCGAGGGATTTGTTTCATGAAATTCTAATTTTGTGGAGGTCATTCCCTACAGGGACATAACACAACACCTGACACAAAAAGAAAAACGCAGCATGAAGCAGTTTGGCCACTATGTATTCGATTTATTATTGTATATTAGTTACAAACATGGTATGGTGTGTCTGAATAGGAAGTCCTCCTGTATACATTACAGGATTGTTTAATGATGAAGAAATCAACAAAAGTTATCCATGAAACAAATATTTACAGTTCATCCAGCATTCCTATATAGAACAAAATGCTCTGTGACGTCTGTGATATTTTCACTAAGACAGTTTACGGATACATTGCATGTGTAAAATGGCAAGCTTAGCAATGAGGTTTTGCTTCATCACTGTCAATTGTTTGAGCAAAATCACATATTTGAACAGCTGCTCTCAAAATAATGAGATTAAACAACAGTGATTGTTCTTAGTTCATACAGTTAATGCCAGAGTAGATTACACATATGAAATATTGATTAAGCAAGAAAATAATGTGAATGATGACAGCTGTATCATCACTGAAACATGCATGCTGAGCTTTGTAAAGGATATAGTGTCCCATGATCTCTATATACAATGCCCTCCATGAATATTGGCACCCCTGGTAAATATGAGCAAAGCAGGCTATGAAAAACTGTCTTTATTGTTTAACCTTTTGATATTTTGTTAAAGGGAACCCCGACTATGAAGACTTGTATGGCTTATTAGATTAACGCTGACATCTGCTATATGAATCCGCTATACAAAAACACTCTAGCTGTCAGGGTTTTTTTTTTTTAAATAATAAAAATCCTTGCATTTGTATGCTGCAATACATTCTGGGTAGTGACGTCAAATGGTTGCAACGGTCTTGATTCTCCAGCGACCCTACAGCGGTATAAACATGTCTTCAGCCTTTTCAATTTGAACCCGAGCGTAACATAAGCGAGGAGGCTAATATAGAAGACATTACTCAAAATGTACAACAAAATGAAGACGATCAGAGAGGTGAGGAGGCGAGAGTGGGGCAAAATCCATCTGTTCAGCAACTGCACGCCTATGCCAACCGAGAGAGAGTGTTTGTTGTTCAAGGTAAGCGTATGGATTAAACGATCGTTTTATGACGAAACGTATTCTGATATCAATATTATCAGCCATCTTGCCGTTGTATGCTTTATCCTGTTTATATTCCAACGGCCCGCCAGTGCCCTATCGCCATGTTATGAGCAAACCTATGCTATCTAAAAAACACTTCTGTGTGTATGAAGGTACTCATACCTTTGCAAAGCTAATATTCTTGTGATTTGGTTGATATAAACCATTTTGAGATACAATCACAACAGCAGCTACAATCCATGTCTCTGTCAGACCACCGATATACAAACAAACAAACACTTACGAAATGGAGGCAACTCACCTCATATGAAGCCTCATAGTAATCCACTAATCCATAACATCCTGACAAAAACAGTCGTTACACTGGCAAAGATCCAAACAATCCAATTATGTAAAAATATTTACTCCACCTTTCAAAAGAAACCAAAACCATGCATGTACTCCAAATGGTTCAAGAACTGCTTTAATTTTACGTCTTGTGTTTTAGGCTAATTTTACAGGAGCTTTATGTTACGAGAATATACAGAAACAAACGGCACTAACAAGACGCTTACGGGTTTGATTATATTTACAGATAGCCCTGGCATCACAGCACACAAGAACTAGAAAAAGTACAGCCAAAAGCAGCACAGTGTGGCATTCATTTCCTGCTGCGGGGGCTAGTAGCTAATTCTTTTGAGTGCTAAAGTGCAACAATTTACATCATCGACTCAGAGTGCATTGCGCAGGTCACGTAATGGCAGCCTCCATAGGTTAAAATATGTTTTAAATGTTAAGGATTTTTAAAGTAATGAACATATTTCATGGGTTTCTAACAAGATATCTTAGTATAAGGGCAATTATTGCATGTTAAGGCCTTCAAGTCTTCACAGTCGGGGTTCCTTTGAAAAAAAAATCACAAAAAATTCTCTGCTCTCATGGATATCAAACAGTTTCAAACAACACAGGTTTATCAAAATAAGGTTTTTATTAAATATGTGTGTGCCACAATTATTGGCACCACTATGAATTCATATGAGAAATTTATTTGACGTATATTCCCATTGATATTTTACATTTAGTACACCTAGGAACAGGAAATTGTTCAACCATGACTTCCTGTTTCACAGGGGTATAAATATGAGGTAACACATGGGCCAAAATCCTTTACTCATTCATAACAATGGGTAAGACCAAGGAATACAGCTGTGATGTGCAGCAAAAGGTTGTTGAGCTTCACAGAATGGGAAGTGTCTATAAGAAAATAGCACAAGCATTAAAAATGCCCATTTCCACCATCAGGGCAATAATTAAGAAGTTCCAGTCAACTGGAAATGTTATGAATCCACCTGGAATTGGACGCGTCTCTATATCGTCTCGACGCACTGTGAAGAGGATGGTTCGAGTGGCCAAAAAAAATCACAGCTGGAGAACTGCAAAAGTTAGTTGTGTCTTGGGGTCAGAAAGTCTCCAAAACTACAATCCGAAGTCACCTACATCACCACAAGTTGTTTGGAAGGGTTTCAAGAAAAAAAGCCTCTACTCTCATCCAAAAACAAACTCAATCATCTTCAGTTTTCCAGACACTACTGGAACTTCAAATGGGATCGGGTTCTATGGTCAGATGAAACCAAAATAGAGCTTTTTGGCAATAAACACCAGTGGTGGTTTTGACACAGAGAGAGGCAGCCATATGGAAAAGTACCTCATGCCCACAGTTAAATATGGTGGAGGCTCTTTAATGTTTTGGGACTGTTTTTCTGCCAGAGGACCTGGACATTTTGTTAGGATACATGGCATCATGGACTCTATCAACAGATATGAAATGAAAACCTGACTGCCTCTGCCAGAAAGCTTCAAATGGGCCATGGCTGGATCTTCCAGCAGGACAATGATCCAAAACATACAACAAAATCAACTCAAAAATGGTTTACTGACCACAAAATCTAGGTCCCGCCATGACCATCCCAATCCCCTGACTTGAAACCCACATAAAACCTGTGGGGTGAACTGAAGAGCAGCGTGGACCTCGAAATTTGATGGATCTGGAGAGATTCTGTATGGAGGAATGGTCTCAGATCCCTTGCCATGTATTCTCCAACCTCATCAGGTGTTCTAGAAGACTCAGAACTATCATGGCAAATGGAGGTAGTACATAGTATTGATTAAAAGGGTGCCAATAATTGTGGCACACATATATTTAACAAAGATATATATATATATATATATATATATATATATATATATATATATATATATATGATAAACCTGTGTTTTGTTTTCTATTGTTTGATATCCAAGAGCACAGACTATTTTTGTGAAAGAAAAGATCAAAAAGTTCAACAATAAAGACAATGTATACATGTTGGTGATTTTTTACATAGTGGGTCCTCTTAGAAACAGGTGATACTAATAAAGGTGATACACTATCAAATGACACATAAAATTGACATATTGTAGTCATTTTCACAACTTAACAAAAAAACAAACAAACAAAAAAAACATCTGAACACATGAATTCTGCATAATATCAAAGAGAGCTTGAAGATAATGTGAGGCCATCTGTCTAAAAGTTGAAGTTGAACCAAAATGGACCCTTCAACAGGATAATGATCCTAAGCACACTAGCAAATCCACCAAGGAATGGCTCAATAAGAAGAAATGGAGGGTTATGGAATGGTCTAGCCAAAGCCCGGATTTGGATCCTATTAAAATGTTGTGGGGGGGGATTTCAAATGGGCAGAACATGCAAGTAAACCCTCAAACATCTTGCAACTGAAAGAATATTGCATGGAAGAGTGGTCAAAAATTCCAGCAAGCCTGGTGGACAATTATGCAAAACCCCTAGAGTAAGTTATTTCTGCTAAAGGGGGCAATACTACCTTCTGAGGCCAACGGTGTACTTACTTTTTCCACAGAAGAATATCACATCTAATGATATTTCTGTTGAATAAGTGATTGAAAATGGTATTTTGTGTGTGTGTGTGTGTGTGTGTGCATATACATGTATGCATGTATGTAGGTATGTATAAAGATCTGAAGTTTCTCAGACAGCCATGCTGGGGAAGTGCAGGAGATAGATCGGCTGAGCTCGCTGTCCAGGTTCACTCAGACACGTGCTAAAGAATGGAAAAGCCTTCCCTTTGGGCCCATTGGAGAATGAGTAGAGCAGGCTCATGTCATCAGCATTGTAGAAGGAAACTGTACGCTCCTCACAGTCCACAAAGACCCCAATCCTTAGAAGTCGAGAGGTCACACGCAATGGGGTCCAGGGTTGGGTGCCTGCTGAGTACTCCGTGTGGTTGCGCAGACGCAGTGTCCAGTACCCATTATTGGGGCACAGCTTCACACGTGCCTTTCGATTCACTGTTTCCAGGGCAACACCTATGTCCCACTTGGGCTTGGTGCCAACGCCCACCTCCCAGTAATGTCTGCCTGTATGGAAACCTTGGGCTCCGAGAACATTAACACACTGAACGAAGCGCTTCGGATTCGGTTTGTAGGGCAGCATGGCTTCAGCTTCAACCACTTGGGTCCTGTCTCGAGAGAGCTGGAGGCTTGGATGAACTGTGTCCTCATCGAAGGTCACTGGAAGTGGGCCTGAGCATGACAATAAACATAGACACACCAAGACCTACAACCTCTGGCAAAAATTATGGAATCACCACACTTGGAGGATTACATAGCAAATAAACAAAATCACATATATGACACAACAAAAATATTCTGGCTTCATGAAACACCTCAGACAAGTGAAATGAAATAATTTTAATTAATGGCATATTTTTCCCAGATCACATAGAGGAAAAAATTATGCAAATCACTCAATGTTGAGGAAAAAATGATGGAATCATCTTGTAATTTGCATTTCTAAAACAAATACCAGCATAAATCTAAAAATGCAAATCAGTCTGCAGTTAAAAGAGAGTGCTTACAGGCCTCAAGCATCAAGAGCATAGACTTTTTGAAAGGAAACATGGCCTCAGCAAGACAGCTGTCAATTGAACCAATAAAGGATTATAAAACTCCGTCAAGAAGGAAATCCAACATGGAGTGTAGCAAAAGATGTCATGTGTTCCCAGTCAGCTGTGTGTAAAATTTGGTGCAAGTATAAACAAAATGGGAAGGTTATAAACGGAAAACATATGGGTAGACCAAGGAAGACGGCAAACGTCAGGATAGAAAACTCAAAGCAGTACGGCTTGAAAATAGAAAATGCACAACAAAACAGGAGTCAATGTTTGCGGCAGAACTGTAAGAAATCGGCTGAATGAAATGGGATTTACGTATAGAAGAGCCAAACGAAAACCAGCACTAACAGAAGAAAACAAGGTTACAGTGGGCTAAAGAGAAGGAATCATGGAGTGTGCACGATTAGATGAAAGTGATATTAGTGATGAATCACAAATCTGCACTGGCCAAGGAGATGATGCTGGAAATTTTGTCTGGTGCCGTTCTAATGAAACATATAAAGATGACTGCCTGAAGAAAACAATCAAATTTCCCCACTCATTGATGATATGAGGTTTCATGGCAGGTAAAGGACCAGGGGAGACCTCAACAGTCAATGCACAGGTGTACATTGAAATTTTGGACACTTTTCTCATTCCATCAATACAAAATAGGTTTGGCGATGAAGCCATTTTCAGGATGATGATGATGGTGTTAAAGCTTTTCTTCAGGAACGGCATATTAACTCAATGACATGGCCAGCAAACGGTCCAGACCTCAATCCGATTGAAAATTTATGGTGGAAATTTAAAAAATTGGTCCATGACAATGCTCTATCCTGCAAAGCTGATCTGTCAACCGCTATTCAGGAAAGTTGGAACCAGCTTGATTGAGAATCTTGTTTTTCATTAGTGATGTCCATGCCTCAGAGAATTCAGGCCGTCATAAAAGCCTTAAGTACTACAGTAATTGTGATTTTTTTTTTTTTTTTGCCGTTGTTGATTCCATAATTGTTTCCTTATCATTGAGTGATTCCTTCATTTTTTCCTCTGCTTGATCTGGAAAGAACTATGCCATTAATTAAAACAATTTAATTGAGGTATGTTTCATGAAGCCAGAATGTACAGCTATTAAGCAAAAATAGTTTTATGTCATATCTGTAATTTGTTTAATTGCTACGAAGTAAAAAAATCCAGGTGAGCATCATTTCAGTGTGGCCATTCCATCATTTCTGCCAGTGGTTGTAAATGTTACTGTGATTATTATGGTTTATATGCACAGAATACAAAATTACACTTATTTTGTGTAAATTAATAGGGACCTTGATAGTTTAATAGTTTGTACTTCCTTCTGAAGCCTTCGGATGGTCGGAAAAGCAATGTGAAAAGGGTCGGATGAGAAATCGCTCTCCAAAGCATCTAGACCCCAATGGGCTACCACCTCTGCAGTGAGTAACCAGTAGTGAAACTTAAAAGTGTGGTGTTTTGCACAAGTTTATGAATGCGCTTATATGGCAAAGCCATTACGTTTTTGATTAGTCAAGTGGTAGCATCATAAAGCAATTGCTTAAAATGCTACATACTTTCATTTCCTTAACATGGCCTACACAAAATCCATAAAGCTATGCATTTCTGGTTGGTTGCCTGTAGACGTTTTTCTCTTTAATGTTCACTGGTGTTATTATGGTGTAAAGTAACTTGCCAAAAATTGCAAGGTGGTGCGATTTAATGATGCCTTCCTCAGATTAAGTGGTACTGAAAACCAATGATCTTTATGAGCTTCGATTGCTTATAGTGGTGAGGACAGTTTATCACATTTCGATATTTTAATCGGGATTTTGTACATACATTACCTGGTTTTAAATTTTTTAACATTTTTCGCCACAAAGTATACTGAAGAGGAGCTATGTATTTGCTCTTAAAACCTTCAATAGAAAGTCCTGGAACATGTGGTCTGAAAAGGACAGGGGAAAAATCAGTTTAGGTTTAAAGTGTCAGAACATTTTTAACATAAAAACAGCATACTAAATGTTTTATAACTTTTTATAAACACAGAACGTCTTATTGAGGAATGATGACATGGTTTCATAGCTTGAAAGAACAAGACGGGCTATAGCACTAGAGTTCATGTAATAGAGGTCTTCAAATACCACCTACCTGGAATGTAATTCTGGCAGCTAGAGGGGGACAAAGAAAGAGAGTAGAGCATGTTAGCATTAGAGCAGATGCTTTGATCTGAACAAAACTCATATCGATAGTCCTTCTTTTATGCAACATGTAAACTGGGAAGCTGCGAGTAAATAACTGCACATTACAACATTTGATTCATGATGTCCAGGAGTATTTTGGGTAAATAAAAACGGGGGGGGGGGGGGGGATAGGAAAAAAGGAAATGATAATGTGTGTGTGCAGTCATGTCTGCAACACCAGCACTTCTACAACACAACACACGGCAATGTTCCCTACGGTGCTGGTAGCCATTTGGAGTGAGCCCACTGTCTGCCCCGGTTCTCGAATTGCTGTATGCAGAGCCTCGAGGTGTCGTTCCAGGCTGTGCTCCAGCTCCATCTGATCCCGCCGCAGCTGATCCAGCATGGCCGCCTCCTCCACTTGCAGGAAGTGATGCAGAGCCTGGAAATCATGACACACTCTCTCCTTGAGATCAGCTCCCATTTTCTAATCCAGACAAAATTGAGGATTCACAGAGACACAGAGAGAGAGAGAGAGAGAGAGAGAGAAACAGAGAGCAGGTTATATGTTTTAAATCCTGTGCAAGGACTTTTCATGCCTTTTCAGCTTGCAAAGCCAAATAATACTTGTTTGAGCCAAACGTCACATTAAAATATTCTTCCTCTCATCAATAATCCAGAAAACTAGGATGTAGCTTGCATTTGATGTTATGTTATGTTAACTGTCTTGTTATGGCATGTAGTACAAAAAAAGATCAACGAAAAGACACTGAGCAAATGGCTAAGCACTCAGAGTTAACCCAACATTCTTCCCAGGTTGTCCAGACAAGTAGGGCTAGCTGCTGCTGAGTGACCTGAAACACAGCACGGGCTTTTGTCCTGCGTTCAAACCGCTGTTGAGGAGCCTTACTCTTAACATGTTCATCTCTTCTTCGTCTTTACGGATCATGGCAATCAGCTGTTCTTTCCGTGGGTCCAGACCGTCCTTCATCTGCTTCTGGGAAAGGAGCATGAAAGCCACTGTTGTATAGTCTTACGATTGTTAGAATCAATATTGGGGGACTAATGTAACGTAATAGTGTACATATCAGTCATGTTTTGAAATAAGAAACATAACCAAATATGTCAGGTGGACCGATATGACAAAAAAAACCCCCAAAAAATCATATTTTATCATTTTTGTCAGGTTGTTGTATAGTCAGATCACCCACAACAGCAAGGCTTTTTATTATTATTTTTTTTTAAATGTCAAGATAAAACCTCGTGAGAGCTTACAAGGGTTACAAAGGATTTTGTTGTTTTATTGGCTAAGAAAAACCTTGAGCTTACCTGTAAATTCCTCACAGACGCAGCTGATGAACTGGCTCGGACCTTTTCGACCAGGCCAGCCACCAGATAGTTGGTCTGAAACTGTTTTTTGGGGAACTCCTTCCGGCACTGAGGGCACATCGCTGGACCTCGAAGATCTCTCCAGTAGGTAGTGATGCATGACCTGCAGAAGTGATGCATGCAGCCAAGCATGACCGGCTCTTGGAACAGATCACAGCAGATGGCACAGGTGAGATCCTCGCTGAGACTCAGAGTCTCGTCCTGCCTCATACTGGACGCCATGGATGAAGAAAAGCCTGGAGCCTGACTTTCACTTCCACTTCAGTCACACTCTGGTCACGCAGCACGAACAAAAATTAGCAAATGTCAGCATATTTACTAAACATTCTTGAGACTGTATGTTTTATATAATTACATCGACATATAATGTCTTTTCTGGGGTTTCTCTCTCTCTCTCAGAAATACACTTTTAATCAAACCACATTGAAAAACTAGCTTTTTATTTACATATTTACATGGATAGTATTAATTGTTTACAAAATTATTTACACGTAACAGAATATAGTAAAATATTAGTTACGTGTACAATAATGTCGGAAAACGAAGTAAACTTTATTTATTTTATCCCAACGTATCTTTGAAAAGTTTGTTAGCTCGCTAGCCTGCTAACGCTACCCAAGTACAGTCTGTATTCAGCGTCTACGTCAATAAACACTATAATGCTAAGTCGCTAAAGCCATTGTTTTTTTAAAAAAAATATTTTGCTGCAGTCTTTAACAAGTATAAGAACATTTACCAAAACGTCGCCTACCCCTGTAGCTTCTTTTTTGTTGTTGTTGTTTGTTTTGCTAGGGGATTTCTGAGCTCAGAGTCCAAACTGCTGAACGTCTCTTGTGGGTGCAATTGCAAATTACACTTTACTCCCTATATGAGTGCACTTCGTAGGGTGTGACAGAACAGTTTATCTGCCTTATATAGTGCACTTATTCAACCACTTGTGTCCAACTTGGCAGGAAACCATAATATCAAGTTTTGATGGAAAATGTATCAAAAATTTATACTATGTTAACTAAGATGAAACATAAACAGGGAAAAATACATATGCATGATGTTTAAATACATTAAGAGATAGACATATTGTATTGTTTCTTGTAGCCATGGACCACTTTAACTGAAAAATAAATTTCCATGGACCCCCTCGGTATATACTTATTTACTTCATGAACACTGTGTACTATTTATTGGAGCTATAGAGCTTTCTACTACTGAGTTTTGTGGGTACAAAGTTCAGGAGAACTTGCACTAGGTCCAACTATTATTCGTAGGCCTGCTTGTTTTTGAGATTTGAGATTTAGATTAACCCATTCAGTGTAAGGTTTGAGGTCAGGGCTCTGTGCAGGCCACCCGAGATCTTCCACTGCAACCTTGGCAAACCATGTCTTCATAGAGCTCACTTTGTGCACAGGGGTATTGTCATGCTGGAACAGGTTTATGTGAGTTCCAGTGAAGGGAAAGCATAATGCTGCAAAGACATTTTATACAACTGTGCTCATCCAAATTTGTGGCAACAGTTTGGGGAAAGCCTACATATGGGTGTGATGGTCAGGTGTCCACATACTTTTGGCCATGTAGTGTATGTTAAAGGTACTAAAGACATTTTTCCAGAGAAGCAGGTGTATGTATAGTACAGTGCAAAAGTCTTAAGCACATGTAAAGAAATGACAAAAAGTAGAAAGAAAAATTCTATAAAGCAGATACCTTCAAGGATAATGAAACGAAGCATTTCTGCATACATACATAGACTATAAAGAGTCAATCACATCTGGATTGCTTCATTTCAAATCCATTGTTTTGGTGTACAGAATCAAAATTATGAAAATTGTGTCACTGCCAAAATACTTATGGACCTGAATGTATAATGATAGATTGTACACAGACGTTTGTAGAATATCATATTCTAGTAAGTTCTATCATGTTTTAGGAAGTGGGGGAAAACTGGAGAACCTGGTGGAAACCCACACGGGCAGAGCGAGTGCCAGTACACAGAACAGCTAAAACCACTAGTCACAAGCATGCACATATTATCTCAGAATCCCTTGGCACCAACACAATGTAAACACCCCTTCTTCCAACACACACAACATACTCAACATACACACACACACACACACACACACACAAAATACCACCAATACATTATAAAATAATGCCTTTATACCAGTTCATTTCTCTCCTACTGAGATGCCTGCTACAGAGCATGCTTTACACTACAAATGTTTTGTTTTTGTTTTTTTTAATATGAACATTAACGCATATTAATTTATTTTTATTTATTCTATACAGAGAGGCTTATATTAATGTTTGTTAAAGGGACACTCTGGCCAAAATAAAAAAAATGTACCCATTGATACATTTGTTGTAAACATGCTCGCTTACATCTTACATTGATGATGCAGTGGGCTCTGTAGGGAGATTTCCTGGTTTACTGGGGAAAACCACTCCTGATTACATATCTTGGAGGTGAACACAACATTTGAAAGACTACAACTGTAATGGGTGGATATGTGGGGTGGGGGTGGGTGGAGGTGGGTGGGGGTGCTAATCAGGTAATGGTATGTTCAATAGCGATGAACATGGATCAGAAGCGATGGAGAAAATTAATTACTCAAGCAACAGAAATGACTCAACAGATGAGGGTTTTTTTTTTTTTTTTTTAAAGTTACTGTTACCTGGTGATATCCAACAATACATGTTCAAGCCAGAATGTACAGAAGAAGAACTGCACCAGCAAGTAGAACAAGAAGCATGCGGAGAGCAACTGCGGGTTTTTCAAAATGACACTGAGCAAAGTTAACTAACATGTTAGTTAACTAGCAAGCCTAGTGTGCTAGTAAGCATGCCAGTTTTACTAGTTAGCTACCTAGCAGAGATGAAAATGTGTGCTGAAAAGATGAAGCAATGAATTATTCCTCCGAATTGCCTCTAAAAACAACCATCTTCTGTTGGATTGGACAGGTGTCCAGCTCGATAGTATGAACAATAGCAAACATTTAGAAAACGGTTGCGTATGTATTGCATGCTGGGTATTGATTGGGTATTCTGCTAACACACCAACAGTAAGCATTACAATCCTTCAATTTTCAAAAAATTGTGGATCAATTTTCTGTCCACTACACAATTACAATTATAATTTGTTACAAAATTAAGTGTACTTACAACCAATTGCCGGGATAAAGAGGAAAGAACCACACGGGACCAGAGAGTGAGGTAAAGCAAAGGTCCAAGTTTATTGTTCCACCACACGAGATCCACACAGTTTGCGATGTCCCAAAAAGTGATCTAAAAAACCAGAGCTGAAGCTCTCCTATTTATACGGTTTTCTTAGGGTCAGGATGACCCAGACACCAATTTGTTTAGTGTTAGCTGTCCCCAAAACACCATTACACCTGCGAGACAAGGCCGTTCCCAGAGCCCTTATTTCACGGCCCCCTGCACCAGCGAGACAAAGCACGCAAGTGCTGCTTGTACCTGTGGTTGGTTTTGGGTCCCCAGCGGTTGCATCGGCAGGGCTGTTGTTGTGGGGGCACCTACGGGTTGGGGCGTTACCATCAGTGCCACCTGTTTGATCTCTTTTTTCTTTTCCTTTTCCTCCTGTTTGGTTCTGGATATCTCACCAAGTTGTGCCTTATAGAGTTGAGTCAACAGGGTTCTGTAGCGTCTTTAGCTTCTTTCTTCAGTTTTCGGAACTGTTCCACATGATGTGTTACGTGGACCATAAATGAGCTCCATTCCATTGAGCTCAGCCCCACCACTTCCTCCAACTTCTTCTGTACCTCGTCCGGGAGGGCTTTTTTCAGTAACATTTTGAATAGGCCTATGCTTGCCACCGACTCGTCCCATTTAGCCCGTCTCGTCTCTCCACTTGTCTTGGAAGCTCTGCACAAATGTTACTATGTTCTATGTACTAAAAGGACGGGGCCCTTTTGTCTCGTTGTTTTCTTTCCTCGAGACAGCTCATGCACCTGAGCTAGGGATTTGGCCGTTTCTTGCAAGTTCTCCAGCTGTTTTGCCGAGGAACGGTTCAATGCTTTTTCAACAGCATGCAGCTTTCTTATTTCTTTCAATTGTTTTGTTTTCACATTCCTTACTGAGTTAGCTACTTGTATTGTTAGATTTGTGAGTTTTTCCAACTCCTCCATTTTCTCTTCATCATATACTGCCACGTCCTCCAGTCGTGCGACACGGTCCTCCAACGCTTGTTCCACCTCCCCTAGGTATGGGGTAATCAAAACGTCCCCTTCCAGATGAACCACCCTTCCTTCTTTTCCATCCTTATTTTTGTTTCATCTTGCCTCCATCACTCTGTCCCACCCGCCGTCAACGAATTGTCAAATTCACCCTCAGCTTCTTTAGCAAGGCAGTGGTCGTCTTGGAGATGTGTTTGGGGTCGTTGTCATGCTGGAATAAGGGAGGGGAGCAAGCTCTGCTTCAGTATGTCACAGTACATGTTGGCATTCATGGTTCCCTCAATGAACTGTAGCTCCCCAGTGCCGGCAGCACTCATGCAGCCCCAGACCATGACACTCCCACCACCATGCTTGACCGTAGGCAAGACACACTTGTCTTTGTACTCCTCACCTAGTTGCCGCCACACACGCTTGATACCATCTGAACCAAATACGTTTATCTTGGTCTCATCAGACCACAGGACATGGTTCCAGTAATCCATGTCCTTAGTCTGCTTGTCTTCAGCAAACTGTTTGCAGGCTTTCTTGTGCATCGTCTTTAGAAGAGGCTTCCTTCTGGGACGACAGCCATGCAGACCAATTTGATGCAGTGTGCGGCGTATGGTCTGATCACTGACAGGCTGACCCCCCACCCCTTCAACCTCTGCAGCAATGCTGGCAGCACTCATACGTCTATTTCCCAAACACAACCTCTGGATATGACGCTGAGTACGTGCACTCAACTTCTTTGGTCGACCATGGCGAGGCCTGTTCTGAGTGGAACCTGTCCTGTTAAACTGCTGTATGGTCTTGGCCAACGTGCTGCAGCTCAGTGTCAGGGTCTTGGCAATCTTCTTATCGCCTAAGCCATCTTTATGTAGAGCAACATTTCTTTTTCCAGATCCTCAGAGAGTTCTTTGCCATGAGGAGCCATGTTGAACTTCCAGTGACCAGTATGAGGGAATGTGAGAGCGATGACACCAAATTTAACACACCTGCTCCCCATTCACACCTGAGACCTTGTAACATTAACAAGTCACATGACACTGGGGAGGGAAAATGGCTAATTGGGCCCAATTTGGACATTTTCACTTAGGGGTGCACTCACTTTTGTTGCCAGCGGTTTAGACATTAATGGCTGTGTGTTGAGTTATTTTGAGGGGACAGCAAATTTACACTGTTACACAAGCTGTACACTCACTACATTACATTGTAACAAAGTGTCATTTCTTCAGTGTTGTCACATGAAAAGACATAATCAAATATTTACAAAAATGTGAGGGGTGTACTCACTTTTGTGAGATACTGTATATATATATATATATATATATATATATATATATAGGGATGGAACATCTTTTGCAAGAACTTGTAGAATCTATGCCAAGGTACACTGAAGCTGTTCTGGTCCAACACCTTATTATGGCACTTTATGTTGGTTCCTTTAATTTGTCACAAATGTTCTACAATCGTCTGAATATTAAAGGGTGCCATCTGACAATTGCACTTCCATGTATACACACTTTCCGATAGGAAAACAGTGACTCTATGGTCTTTTAGCAACATCCATCAATCCATACGTTTTCTATATCACTTATCCTTCACAGGGTCAAGGGGACCCTGGAGCCTATCCCAGAGAACACAAGGCAGGGGAACCCCCTGGACGGGGTGCCAACCCATTGCAGGGTACATTCACACAAACACTTACACACTAATTCACACACTACGGTAAATTTAGAGGTGCCAATCAGCCTACAATGCATGTCTTTAGACTCGGGGAGGAAACCAGAGTACCCAGAGGAAACCCCTGAAGCACAGGGAGAACTGCACAGGGAGAACGGTCAATTATTAAGTAAATTTCCTCATTAAGTAAATGAGATATCCATGCATATTTGCTGATGGGTTCCAGAGAAGGTCTTTGGTTAGTTGGTCATTCAAAGGCCCTCTTCCTGTGAAAGCAGGTGGTTCTTGGCCATGTGTAGTGATGAAAAATTACAGTCTTTCTAGCAACAACTATATGTGTGGTTTGCAAGATCAATGCTTTAAAATAAAACTAAATACCTTCTGTCTTTAAAAGAAAAAACCAAACACTTACAGCTAGAGTTCCCTTGAGCACTAGCTTGACAGGCCTGGTTTGAGACTTGTGCTTGGTCACAAAGCATTGTTATGTAGTTATTCAGACACGTGTAATATATGTTTTTGTACTAAAGTCTGCAACTGGGCTTTTGCAAACAGAAGCAAAGAATATCTCATGGTGGAGATGTTGGCCACTGAGTCATTGCTTGGCTACCTAAACTACTCGCTCTCCAAGCAGTGTCAGTTAAGATCAGCAGTCCTGCACCTCATTGGCACCAACGGTACTACAATACCAAAGCAGTGGCTATCTGCAGTGCTCAGAGGCTCAGGTGGGAAAGATATGATCCCTGTGACTGAATCATAATCTTGGGAACACAAAGACAAGCTTCAGGCTTAATTAGCCATCTATTCTCTCCAGGAGGTGCACAAAGCAGTCAGGCCAGAGGCACAGCAGATTGTGGAGCTTTTTTTTTCCTCTTTGTTAGAATGAACACTTACCAAACGTTACATTCATTTTTTATGCATTGACATTTTCATTTGTTATATATCAAAAACGTTTAATCCCTTACCCTTTGAGCTGTCGGGGATTTGGATAATTCACATTCACCTTTGAAAGACACATTAAACAGGAAGCATCAACGATCAATAGTCAATACTTTCTATAAAATGGCTGTCCTGTGAATGAGAAACATGCAACAAGTTCAATATGTATTGACACCTGTTCTGCACACCACTGAAAAGCTCAGATTTAATGAATCAAATCACTGCCAGTGATTATTAAGAGAACGTTCAGACAGGTGGTGGGGTGGTGTTTGGGGTGAGGTCGGTTTTTCTGAATCATGTCTGAATTAGGCAAACACTTCTGTTAAACTTGCAAGGCTTTTCGCTTTCGTGAGCGCGTGCGAGCTCCGTTTGAGTAGTGCATTTAAGCGAATAACTTGTTAACAGATAAATAAATGGAAATTCAAGGACACTGTCATTTAATTAGCACGTAAACACCCGTAATGCTATTTTAGAATACGATCTTGATCTAATATTTTACACTAACAGTAAAATACGGACGCGTTCCTGTGCCGAGCTCGCGCTCACTCAAGCTCCGCTCTCGCGCAGTCCAGCCGGATTTGTGCACAGGTTCAATAGTACGGCGGCTCTGAAGGGTCAACGATGGTCTCGCGCTGCAGCAGAGAGCGCGCGCACGGTGCACACTGTCTCACATAGCGCGAGCTGCTGCTGCCCACTTTGTTCCAACGGCAGACGGGCAACGGACAATTAATAGTAAGTGCCATTTTCAATCATTGGTCTTGTTTAGGTTTTAAATTCGTGTTTGTGTTGACAGGCATTAAATATGTTTGCATAGCATATAGTGGAACGCATATGTGTATGTATATAATGAACGTGAATAAATCAGATTTTTTTTTTAATGTCTTTCTTACACCTTATCCTTGCAATAATTCAACAACTTGTCTACCTCCTCAGTTAGAGTGAAGTCTATGACAGCCAATTTTTAAATAATCTGTGCATTATGAAATTGTCTTGAAAATTATAGTGGGTCTCTTAGATCTTTCAGTTCTTTCTCACTCGTGCAGGTAAAAGCTTGGTTTGATAAAAGACTTGTTGGAGTTTGAGATGCACCTCTTTAATCATGCAATCTTTTTTTTTTTTTTTTTTTTAAAAATCCTTGAATTGATGCTTGCAATTCAGCACAGCATTTATTTCAGTAAAATCTGTACAGTGTCGTAGCAAGGATAAATGATATGAGCTGGAAATAGCATAGTGGTATAGAGTCTCTTATTTGTAACAGTTATGGCATCATATCAGTGGAGGATCTAATCCATGCCTTTAACTTGACATTGCTGAATATATGATACATGCCTGGATATCTAACTGCTGTACACACTACAGCATTCCTGCTTACTTTGCAGCAATTTGAGAGACCTGGCAAATCCATATACATGGCAATTTAACTACTCTTAGAATTCAGTTTCACTCTGCAAAAACCACACCCATAGCTCCCATTTTAAAACCAGTGGAACTTTGAGGGTCTTTTGAGCCTATGAGATTGGGGAAGAGAAAATACTGTTAACAAAGAAAATCTGTTGCAGAGGGCCACAGTACTATTTTTTCCGCTCTGAATGTTTGATTTAACTGATGAAGGGCTAATGAGGTGTAAAGCAGGGAAAACACAAAATAATATATTACAATATCTCCTGAATTAGTTTTCACAAAAATATGTTACCTATTGATTGATGCCCCTTGTTTTAAGGGTTTTTTTTTTTTTTAACTTGGCATTCCATTGCATGTTAGCCCTCTTTAATAAGACAATAAAGAGTTACCATCAGGAGTAAAAGACAGGCATGTGAGATTTAAAAAGGGCAGTTTATTAAACTTGGCAACAAAAACAGTAATAATAACATGATGATGGAAACAGAAATGACTTCTGGCCATTTTTTTTCCATCATTTATGGTATATCACATTCAAGAAAGGAAGCCAGTCTGTTTATTGCTTCAGTATTATCTCACACCCTTAGGCTGCAATGCCGTTTTTCCAAGTTGATCATCTGTGTAGGACTGAAAAATTATGTTGCCATTATCATAATGTATTTCCTAATAAAATAGAATTTTACCATTATTATTATAACAAATCACAGTGTGATTCAATGAAGGACATGAATAAGCTAGCTATTCAGTAGATGATGTTGCCTATTCCTTCATCTGCAGGCGTTGTCAATGACTTGCCAAACAGATTGGACACCGCTTTTTGTAATGCAAAGGCTATATGTCAATGTAGAGATGACCTTTGCATAAAGAGACCTTCCTTTTGCATGCTGTGTCTCAGGTGGTCCCTTTGGAAAGGTCCACAGATGATGGAATGATGAGATGAACCGTGCAAAGTTCAAAGACATTTAAATAAGTCATTCATCCCTATGATATTCTCATCTCAAATGGATACAGCCATAACACAGCAAAGGACATTTAAGAGATCTTTGGATTCTCTTGACATATTCTCTGTACATTTTGTTATGACATATACACATATGTATACAGTACAGTGAAATGAAGTATTATGCTTCATGGTGCAGTGTAGAAGACAATATAAAGGGTATCTTATTCATTCATTTCTCTTCAGTTAACGCTTTATTCCACCCAGCACCCTGGATGGGACGTCAGTCTGTGGAAGGGCACCTTGTGCATGTATTCACCCAATCATTTACACTCAGGGGCAATTTAGTTTAGCCAAGTTTGTTTTAGGGAGGAGAACCCATAGGAAACCCATATGGACATAATGAGAATATGCAGAATTCTGCACAGAACACCACACTACCAGCTGTGCCACATGTAACCCTGAGTGTACTTCTACTGACTTTAAATGGGACTACATAACTGCTTTGAAATTACCTGCTGCCTAACACAAAAGAAAGTAAAATGCTATTCATAAAAAAATAGAATGCTATATTTCTGTTCCTCAGTAGACTGCCAGTATTTCACAAAGACTTCTGCAAATAATTTCCACTGCTTTGTGTTTAAATGTTCAAGAAAAATGCTTGAAAATGCTGTCTCATCTGTGATCATCAAAGACCCAATATTATGCTGCTTATTGCCAATATTCTAGACCCTACAGCAGGGCATCATTATATTTCAACTCTGGCAATAAGCTTAAATGGCAATATAGGTAATTGTCCAGGTCGTGAGCTGAAGCTTTCAAGTAAATGTAGTGTTATATTAGTGTGACTTTCCATTGTCTCTGAATTGGATTTTAATGAATATGTGTAGTAAGGGGCTCATTAATCTCCCCTGAAGTGTAAATGTCTTCCAATATTTCAGATTTAATGCTCCAAGAATAAATGTGATATAAAAGGTTACAACTGAGGACATCATTCATTCATTCATCTTCAGTGACTACTTTATCCTGACCAGGGTTACATTGGATCTGTAGCGTATCCCAACAACACTGGGCACAAGGCAGGAGAATTCACCCTGAATGGGATGCCAGTGCATTTGAGACGATTTTTGCTTTGTGGCTGGAAGTAGCCATTAGAAAATGGGCAAACTGTGGTCATGAAAGGATGCACATGGTCAGTAAGAATACTCAAATAGGCTGTGACATTCAAACAATGAGTGTTTGGTATTAACGGGCTCAAACTGTGCCAAGAATACATTCCCCACACCATTTCACCACCTCCACCAGCCTGGCCCATTGACACCAGGCAGGTTGGGTCCATGGATTCATGCTTTTGGTGCCAAATTCTGACTCTACCAGCTGTGTGCCTCAGCAGAAATCGAGATTTATCAGACCAGGCTATGTTTTCCCAGTCTTCAGCTGTCCAGTTTTGTTGAGCCTGGTTCTTCCTGTTCTTAGCTGACAGAAGTGGAATCCGACGTAGTCTTCTGCTGTTGTACCCCATCCACCTCAAGATTCTACATGTTGTGCATTCTGAGGTGCTTTTCTGCTCACCACAATTGTACAGAGTGGTTATCTGAGTTACTGTACAGTAGGGTCATTCCATCTCAAGTGGTCTAATAATTGCAAGTTGGTTGCTTGACTGTTTTTAATTTTTCTATTTTTTTTTTTTTTTGAGTGTTCATTTGGGTGTTTTATGAATGAACAGTGTCATAAACCAAGCTATGGTGTTGTTTCTCCTATGATAAAAGCAGCAACTCACTACAGCTCAGAAGCTACGTACTGCATTTATAACTGGAGAAACAACACCACAACTCTGTTTATGACACTGTTCATTTGTAAAACACCAAACTGAACACCGTAGTTCCATATTTGGATAAAATCTATTAACGCTTACAACTGTACACCTGTACCAACATAATAGATCAGGCTGGTTCTTCAAATCTGGCCCTTGAGGTCAACTGTCCTGCAGAGTTTACCTCCAATCTCAAACTCACAAGTTTTACAGCAGAATGCTATAGTAGAGGACTTATGTCTGTAAAAATTTCAGGTTTGTGTCTGGTCCACCACCAGAGATATTCAACCTGAAAATGAGGGAAATTGTTAAATATTGCACTTTCTCGCCCTATAAAAAAAGAGAAGTCTTAAGCCTGAAATGTTTTGCATGCATAGTATACTTACCTAGGTACCACCTAAAAATTAAGACTGAGACTCAAACCCTTCCCATTATACACTGACCCTAAAACACACACACACACACACACACACACACACACACACACACACACACATATATATATATATATATATATATATATATATATGTTCCAAGGAACTAGGACCATCCTGAGCCAAGATATTGAGTTTTCCATTAAAAAAAACAGCTGTATAACCAAAATTTGTTGTGTGCCATGACACAAAATGGGTGTTGTAGTTAGACCAAGTAAAAACCAAGGTTTTGCATTGAAAATACACAGAGGTAATCACTCAAAAAAAATAAGAAATTTAAACAGTCGAACAACCTGAATTGGACCACTTGAGATGGAATGACCCTGTTGCGTTTCTGCCAGCTCAGTCCCCTTCAAAAGTGTGAATGGCAGGGCCAATTCTTTTGTTTTTGCTATACATTTACGACTTTAAATCAAAAAGAGATCAAAAGATATGAGATAATCGATATTTCTGAATTTCAATTAGTAGCTCTGAATGTCTACTCCTGATTTTGATCGCTGGGTTTTGCCTGTGAAGACTGCATTTGTTGTTAAAAAGAATAAACCAACATGAAGACCAGAGAGCTATCTATAAGAGAAAAGCAAGCCATTTTGAAGATGAGAAAAGAGGGAAAATTTATCATTGCACAATCAATGGGCATAGCCAATACAACAATTTGGAATGTCCTGAAAAGGAAAGAAACAACTTGTTTTCTAACAACCAGATATGGAACAGGTTGGCCAATGAAAACAACAGCAGAAACATTGTTGTTTTGGTTTTTTTAAAATTATTTTAAATAGCTCTTACAGTCTAGTGTCATCACCAACAACCTCCAAAGGGCAGAGGTGAAGGTATCACAACACACGTTTTAAGAATACTTTGAGAACAGTGTGCCATACCACAAGATGCAAATCACTCATGAGCAGTAAGATTCTGAAAGCCAGATTGGAATTTGCAAAGAAATACAGAGACAAGCCACAAAAGTTCTGGAACCACAATTAACCTCTACCAAAGTTATGGAAATGCCAAAGTGTGGAGAAAGAAAGGATCTGCTCATGATCCAAAACATACGAGGTCATTGGTCATGCATGGTGGAGGTAGTGTCATAAATTGGGCTTGCAAGGCTGCTTCTGGAACAAGCTCAATAATCTTTATTGATGATCGAACTCAAGATGGTAGCAGCAGTTTAAAGTTTAAAGAAACATTCTGTCAGCCAATTTACAGAGAAACGCATCCAATCTAATGAGACGAGCTTCATCATGCAGCAAGACAATGATCAAAAACACACTGCCATCACAACAAAAAACTTCATTAGGGGAAAAAGTGGAAGGTTTTAGACTGGCCAAGTCAATCACCTTTGACTTGGCAACAGTTTGGTTATGTAAGTGGTCACTGGCTTGATGCAGTTATTGCAAGCAGGGGATTTGCAATAAAATAGTAAGTGCTATTTTATTTTATTTACTTTCAATTTAAACTATTGACTATTTGTTCCAATACTTTTTCCCACCTAAATGGTCTGCTACTAAAAGGGTCATGTTCTAAGTTATTTAACACATCTAGTAAATATCATGAAATGTAAGCTGAAATTCTGGTATCTTGTCTCATATTCTTCTTTTAATTTTAAACCAAAATGTCTTCAGTGTAGCAAAAGCAAAATGTTTTAAACCAAAATGTCTTCAGCAAAAACAAAATAATTGGTCACATGTTGTCTCATGGTGAAACATGTCAGTAGGTGGCCAATATAAATTGTCTGTAGGTATGATTGTGTGTATGAATGGTGCTCCTCGATGGACTGGCATCCCATCCAGGGTATATTCCCACCTAACACCCAGTGTCCCCAGGATTGGCTACGGATCCACAGCAGCCCCGAAAAACATAAAGCAGTTACTGAAAGTATGTAAAACAAACTTGATCCTTTATTTATAGTACATAGTTCTCCAACCCATTGAGCCGTTGAATTCAGTCTGATCAAACCATGTTGAAAATAGGATCCGTAGCATGCATTCATAATTAAAGATTGTGTGAAATTATATTGTTGCATAAAGGTGTTACATAATGATGCATATTTAAGACTCTCAGAGCTTACCCTGTTCATTTTTGTGGTGCAAATTTTTCTCTTTGTGGTACAATATTAGGCTTTCACATTAAAGGAGGGAGGGGCACACAAGCTGCCCTCTTTTGAAAGGTCCATTTTTGAACACCAAATGACCAACTGGCCTTCATGATTTGTCCATGTTGTAAATTGTGTAAACTGTGGAAGAAACACCTCTATTATCCTGGGTCACACTATGGTTTGGATAAGAAGCATAAAAAGCGTGTAATTAAAAATAACCATCAAACATAGCATAAATATAATGTGAGGAAAAATGTTTTTCTTTACTCTGTACTTTTCCTGATCAAACTGAAACCAATGTGACTTTTCTTTGCAGCAGGCACATGCATGAATGCTCTTGGACTCATCAGAAGAGAAACCCAAGACAGCATGGGCCCTTCAGACCCAGCTAATATCACCAGTGATATTCCCAATAGAGAAGGAGAACATATCTACTGGCACCAGAACAGCCTGGGCAATGACAGCATGGATTCTTATAAACCTGTCTTTGTGGATGACATTACCAAGCATCTAAGTGTTCAGATAGCCCTTATAACTGCTTATTCACTTATAATAATCCTGGGCCTGGTTGGTAATACACTAGTTATTTACATGATCATTATATACAAAAATATGCGTACCGTTACTAATTACTTCATTGCCAACCTTGCATTAGCTGACCTCATGGTAGACACCATGTGCTTACCCTTCACCTTGGCATACACTCTACTGGATGAGTGGAAGTTCGGGGCAGTGATGTGTCACATGGTGCCTTACGCCCAAGCTCTCAGTGTCCACGTGTCTATTCTGACACTCACAGTGATTGCTCTTGAGCGCTATAGATGCATTGTGTTTCACATGGGCCAGCGTCTCTCTAGGTGCACAAGTTTTATCATCATCAGTCTAACTTGGGCTTTCGCGGCCGTTCTTGCTGGACCTTTAGCTATTTTTCGGGAGTACCGCTATGAGGAGATTGCCTACATTAACTTACGGATTGCTGTATGCTCTGAGAAATGGCCCCATGGGACTAACCGAGATGCCATCATATACAGTTTCTCCATGCTTGTGCTGCAGTATGTGCTTCCGCTTGGCATTATCAGCTATGCTTATGTGTGCATCTGGGTCAAACTGAAAAACCATGTCAGCCCATCCAACCGCAATGATGGCATCAATCGTCGCAAGAAGACTACCAAGATGCTGGCCCTGGTGGTTGTAGTCTTCGCAGTGTGTTGGCTTCCTTTCCATGTGTTCCAGTTGGCAAGTGATCTTGACCTGGTCCTCAAGTTTAAAGAATACAAGCTTATTTATACTCTGTTTCACATAGTGGCCATGTGCTCAACTTTCACCAATCCATTGCTGTATGGATGGATGAACAAGAATTACAGGAATGGCTTCATCATGTTCTTCCGCTGTGAGCACAAACCGGACACCATCCATCCTGAGGGTTCTTTCCGAACTCGAACCCTGAGAGGTTTGATCTTGTACAATGATGGACAACCTGCCACTGCTGTCTGAACCCAGCCAGAACTGACAGCACTTTTAATGATTAAGTTCGATGTGAATAATATACTGTATATATGGGAATTGTTTTAGAGGTATTCAAATGTGTAAACAGTTTGCATGCTGTATATTGTATAAATACTTACTTTTGATGATGATATTTTGTATTCAGCATCTATCAGTTCTATCTGTGGTTTGTAAAACTGGTGTATACTGTGTCTGAATAGTGTTAAGCCAAAAATGAAAGTAATTAAAAAATTATTTTCTCATGTCACAAATAAATCAACTGTGTAATTCAGCTTGGCAGTTCACCTAAATCACAACAACCCCTTTCTGCATGTGTGTTTTATGCAATGTTGCATTTTTATGGCACTGAAACTAAGAAAAACACATTGTCCAGCACAACCAATGCAGCTATAATCTCACTTAACAACAGCTGCGTCTGTATCTGTATACTGTTTTCTGAACTGACAGCTGATTCTTGGGGTGAAGAAAAAGCAAACAATAATGAACAACATACTGATCACAATATGTCAGAATAATGACAAATAAAACAAATGCCTTATTATAGTTTTGCAATGTCCTGGATTTTGACACCTGTAAACTGATATATTGTATTAGTTATGTGTAATTGTGCACCATTATTTGTGTACCCTAGAGTATGCACAAGAAACCATTTCTATTGAATTAAAGGCATCAAAATAACCATATGCAATGGCTGTAGAGCATATGTAAAGTCTAGGAATAATTAATTATGGAAAAGGGCAAGATTTAAGGTTTAAGGAGGGGTCATCTTACAAATCATACAAAGGCAAGAGTACAACGGATTTATATATATATATATATATATATATATATATATATATACACACACACACATATACATATATATATATATATATATATATATATATATATATATATATATATATATATTCGAAACAATAACTATTAATAAAGGTGATACACGCTATAAAATGACACATAAAATTGACATTTTGTAGTCATTTTTACAATTTAAATTAACAAAAGAACAGATTAGTCACATGGAAAAAGTAAGTACACCCCTACATTTATGATACCTTCAAATTCATAAAATTAGAACCAGGTATTCAGGATTGGGTGCCAGTGATTAGAACCTGCTTGGGGAGTGCAGGTGGAACCTGTCTTATTTATACCCCTTTCATATCTAGTGTCTGGTGTCTGGAATTAGCTGTATGTAATTGTTTATATGTTAAGGTTATGACTCTGTGCCAATGACCATATAATTGACTTTAAAGTTCACATTAGGCATAACATTAAAACTACTGACGGGTAACATATATAACATTGATTATCTCGTTACAATGGCACCTGTCAAGGGGTGTCATATATTAGGCAGCTCTCAAAGTTGATGTGTTGGAAGCAGGAAAAATGGGCAAGTGTAAGGATCTGAACGACTTTGGCAAGGGCCAAATTGTGATGGCTAGAAGATTGGATCAGGGCATCTCCAAAATGGCAGGTGCATAGACGCCCGACCTTGAACTTACAGGACTGAAAGGATCTGCTGCTAACATCTTGGTGCCAGATACCACAGCACACCTTCAGAGTTCTTGTGGAGTACATGCCTCGATGAGTCAGAACTGTTTTGGTAACACAAGGGAGACCTACACAATATTAGGCAGGTGGTTTTAATGTTATGGCTGATTAGTGCATTTGGCACTCAGACAATGTGTGTGTGTGTGTGTGTGTGTTGGGGGGGGGGTGTTTGGCTACACCCAGAGGATATCCAAAAATATTGCCAGTATCTACATTTCTTCTCTACAAGATTATACTTAAACGGGTTCTTTTATTAGGAATAAATACCAGTGTTGCACGAGTGTACCAGTGTTGTCCAAACTATAGACAGTATTAATATTAAGGGTAAGCGACAACAAAAACATTAATTCCAGTGATTAATAACTAATTTAATTAATAGTTATTATTAATATTGACAATCAACTATTACTTTGCCATGCATTGTCGTCTGTTAATAGTAAGCTTTGTAGTGAGCATAATGGGGTTCAGCTGGACTAGACACAAGCAGGCCTGATTACTGCAAACCCTGTTCAATCAAATCAACACTTAAATAGAACTTTTTCCAACAGTGACACAGTAACACAGTATGCCAAATTTGAAATAAATTCCAGAAATGATGAGGAAGAAGGTGATTGAGATACATCAGTCTGGGAAGGGTTACAAAGCTATTTCAAAGGCTCTGGGACTCCAAAGAATTACAGTGAGAGCCGTTATCTCCAAATGGCACAGTAGTGAACCTTCCTAGAAGTGGCCGACCTTCCAAAAATTCCTCCAAGAGCACAGCGATGACTCATCCAGGAAATCACAAAAGAACCAAGGACACCATCAAAGTACCTACAGGCCTCTCTTGCATCAATAAAGGTCACTGTTCATGACTCCACTATCAGAAAGACACTGGGCAAAAAGAAGAGTGGATGAGTGGTGAGGTGAAAACCACTGCTAACCCAGAAGAATGTTAACACCAAAACACACCCTGATGATCCTCGAACTTTTTGGGAGAATGTTCTGTGGGTTGATGAATCGAAAGTGGAACTGCTTTGAAGACAGGGGTCCTGTTACATCTGGCGTAAACCAAACACAGAATTCCACAAAAAATCACTGTGATGGTGTGGGGATGCTTTGCTGCTTCAGGGTCTGTCCAACTTGTAGTAATTGAGGGAAACATGAATTCGGCTCTATACCGGAAAATCCTAAAGGAGAATGTCCGGTTTTTAGTCTGTAAATTGAAACTCAAGCACAACTGGATTATGCAGCAAAACAATGATCCAAAGCACAAGAGTAAGCCCACCTCTGAATGACTAAAAGTTTAAGCAAACTCAAAGTTTTAGAGTGGCCAAACGCTGGGTTGAGTCTTTTGTGTCATTTAATTGGGTTATTTTTTCAGTCTCTTCCCAGTTTTTGGGTAGTTTTATGTAACCCAAACATTGGGTTAATGGCTAGGTCATTTTCACTGACAGTCTAATCAATGCACCCCTCGCCCACCCCGACGCATCAACCCAACTCCTTGGGTCAAATGAACCCTTCTAAGCTGTTCGTTTAGGCCAACACTCAGGATGCTTTGGAGTCTCCAGAGACCCCAGACTGTTACAGTGTTTTTTTTAAATACAACTTTATAACATTTTATTAATTTTTTAACTCTACATTTGTAAATTTTTTAATTTATTGGCCTTGAATTTGTACATTTATAATATATATATATATATATATATATATATATATATATATATATATATATATATATATATATATATATATATATATAAAATTAGAACATTTTAATGTAGCATTCACTTTAGGGAAGATACAGGCCTCTCTGGTGCACTCATTCAAATAATATGAAGACTGTAGCATGGTTAAGTGGCAGATTACTGCCATCTGGTGGTAAAAACAAACACTTTTAAAATTAAAATTACTTGCAATTGTACCTAAAATCAATAGATGGCGGCAGAGGTCAACTCACTTGCCAAAATGACTCGAAAAAAAGATTCGTTCATTTTGCTGAACGAGATTCAAAGATCCGAGTCAGTAAAATGATCCGAACTTTCCATCATTATCTAAGACAAGTCGTTGTTCCCGAGTCATAGTAATGAACGACACGTCACTACTTCTAAAGTGAATATCATGTACTGCTTCCTCAGTGTTGGCCTTACACTAGTAGTGTTTATGTCGGCTGTGAAATATAGACTGAGGATATTTTGTCATTCTCAGGGTCTGCATCTTATCTGAGGCTCTGAGTTAGGGTTAGCTAGCTGGATGCTAACCCTGAGTTAATAACATTACTTTAGCATACAGCTGGCGGTAATGTTAGACGTTCCCATAACCTTTTTCAAAGTTGATGGTAACCTAGCATTACATCTGTTCATCAGGATGTAATACAGAGAGTGGGTTAATGTTAACTGCATTTAGCAAGTGTTTTGGACAAGGCAAGCTGTAGTAATTAGCGTTAGGCGGATGGGTTATGGCCATGTTTGAACGTTAATGCTGGGTAACAGGTGGAGACAGTGGCTAACGAAACTTAGCTAGCTCAGTAATGTCAAGGCCAAACGTTCTTCACAAGGTTAACATGACAAAAAAGAGAGGTTGGGGGTTACAGTAGATTATAATTATTTCCACTATCTCTGTAATGTTGGTTGAATTAATTAGTTTGTGCAAATAAAAAAATAGGCAATGAGGTGCTAGATTAGATGCTAGCTAGAATGTCCTGGTGAGTCTGTAGCGCCATTTTGTTCATTAGGACAGTGGTTTTCAAAGTGGGGGCCGCCGGTGGGCCTCAACAGTTTGGTTTGAAAAATAAATAAATACATGATTTTCTATTTCTCACTCTCAGACAACCACACACACACAATCAATTCCTAATCTAATGTAATGTAAAAATGCAAGATGTAATTATTAATAAATAAATAAATAAGGGGGATATATTCAGTAGTCTGTATGTTTAATGTGTTTTAAAGACATCTTGCAAAAGGGGGGCCTCGGTCAAATATTAATGTCATTTGGGGGGCCTTGCCCTGGAAAAGTTTGGGAACCATTGCATTAGGAGAGTGGAGGTCACGTTTCCAAAATTACACAATTTGGGATTCTGTAACGCAATTTCTCAGTTAAAGCCCAAAAAGGCATTTGTTCATATTTTGTAGCTAACAACTAACCAACAATCTTTCTTTTCTTTCTTTCTTTGATATGACACAAAACCATTTTTGTTTAATAGCTGAACATCCTGGCTTTAAAACATACCTCAAACAAGTTAAATGAAAGTCTGTTAATTAATGGAATATTTTATTCCAGATCAAGTAGAGGAAAAAATGATGGAATCACCTTGCAATTTGCATTCCTAAAACAGATAGCAGCATAAATCTATAAATGCAAATTAGTCTGCAGTTAAAAGAGAGTGCTTACAGACCTCAAGCATGGACTTTTTGAAAGGAAACATGGCCTCAGCAAGACAGCTGTCAATTGAATCAATGGAAAGGATAATAAAACTCCTTCAGTTAAAAAAATTTGTCCATGACAGTGCTCTATCCTGCAAAGCTGATCTCTCAACCACTATTGGAGAAAGTTGGAACCAGCTTGATGGAGAATATTGTTTTTCATTAGTGACGTCCATGCCTCAAAGAATTCAGGCCGTCTTATAAGTTCGATATAACTTAGGCATGCTTTCTTTCTCTTCATGCGCTCTTTGTTTCCCATGATAGCCTGTACAGGAGAAGGGCTGTACATATGTGGTCAATTTCCTCTCCTACAATTGCTTTGCATACGAGTGCTTTTATTAGCCCCAACATCCCCAAGTGCTACATCTTCTTATCTGATTACACAGAAGTTTCTGTCCCTGTTCTAACACGATAAGCTATAAGTTAAGCCAAACAATGATCTAACTGTCAGACCCCCACTGTTTCTTCCTATTTTTCTGTGTATATATAAAATCTGCCTATTTCAGCATTAAACTAAGAAGCTTTCACTGAACACTGTGTTTGTGTGACTTCTTCCCGAGCTCAGTACTGAGCGGGTAAGAGTAGCTTGGCTCCAGGAATTTAATTGAATATATCTGACAAAAGTGAAATACTCTTTCCAGCGTCCTTTGTTCATTCATTTTTTCCAGTCCCATCTTTTCTGTTGTCCCCAAACCTAGACCGGGCCGTGATGCTGCGTAGAAGGAGGTCCTGGCTATATTGGCAGCAGAGATTTCATTGGCCACCTTCTAGTGTGTGGTCAATGCTCCTGAGCTTCGTTATAACTGGCTCGTCAAGGCCGCATGCCTATAGTTGTCATGTTTGTTGCCTGCCTCCTTTCGGTTTGATCTGTTTAATCGGTCTTGTAATTGGCAGGATTCACCAAGCCTTTTCCTCTTTGTTAACATGGTTTGTAGGGTTTCATCAAGATTGAACCCCTGTGGTGTAACTGGGTGACTCATTTACTGTCCCGGTGAGAGTAGCAGGTGCGAGGCCTGGTAGGGTTAGCACTGATGGTTTCTATTATTCTTCTGAGCAGTAGCTCAGACGTGGTACTTTGTTCTGAATGAACAGTTGTAAGCCAATTTGGTGAAAGGTTGAACTCTTGATTCGACAACTGCTCTCTTTTGTAGACCACTTGTGAGACATGAAAGCAGTTGTTGGGGAAGACTGCTGGTATGAAATAACTGCTCCATTTCTGGTCAACCTCCATCATTATCATTTTTGTCCAAATAAAACAAAATATAGCATGCCCGAATAATGCTTCAAATAAAATAAAATAAAATAAATAATGACATGACAGTGTGACCTCACATGGATGGCAATTCCCACTGTCCAAAAGCAAACACTTTCTTGTAAGTTGCGTGTATAACGAGTAGGAACATCTGTTAAGTTACAGGGCTTTTAGTTTGAATGGAGCCGTTGGCAGTAGCAGTGTGCACCTTCCTTTTAACCAAGGTAGAGACAAACTCGTCCAGGCTCTTTCAGCAGCATTAACGCTAGATAGTGATGAGTATTAACTTACCTGGGGTCGTTTGGTTTCCTCACCTCAGGACTCCGACTCTGCTGTCACAATCACAAGGTCAAAGCAGTGTTGGTCACTTGTGAATTTTTTTTAACACTTTTATTGGATAATTAAACACGACATGTGTTGAAATAGTAAAAACACAAAAAGTGTGTAGGATCTTAACACATCCTTTTTTGAGGGTGCACCTGTTACCAAGCAGCAAAAGCTATTTACCCTAGCTGCTTATGTTCTTGTTAGCTTTCTTGTTTCTTCTTGTGACTGAGCTCTAACTCTGCTTTCAAAAAAATAAGTTGTTTTTGTTTCCTGTACAAAACCTGGACTGTTTTATTGATGTGCAGGTAATTATATGCTTCTGTGCTTTTGTAATTTCGGACTTCTTCACCATCAACACCTTCAGATAAACTGAAGAAGTTAATAATATCAATGTAGCTAACCTCGGGCCATACAGTCACATGAAAACATAAGCACACCCCATGGAAATTGTCGGCTTTTTTGACATATTTGGACAAGCAAACATTTGATCATCTTTGAAAGTGTCTATTAATGAAGTTAATATAATTGAACAAAACCACAAGGAAAATTTGCTTTTTTCAATCATTTATCCAACAGAAATATCAATAGATGTAATATTCTTCTGTGGAAAAAGCAAGTACACCCCTGGCCTCAGAAGCTAGTATTGCCCCCTTTAGCAGAAATAACTTCTTGTAGGCGTTTTGCATAATTGTCCACCAGGCTTGCTGGAATTTGTGACCAATATTCAATGTCCAATAAGCAGTATCCTTTCAGTTGCAAGATGTTTGGAGGTTTTCTTGCACTTACAGCCTGTTTCAAATCTCCCACAACATTTCAATGAGATTTAAATCCGGGCTTTGACTAGGCCATTCTATAACCCTCCATTTCTTATTTTTGAGCCATTCCTTGGTGGATTTGCTAGTGTGCTTAGAGTCCTAAAAGTGGAAAACTTTCAGACAGATGGCCTCACATTATCTTCAAGAACTCTTTGATACGATGCAGAATTCATGGTTGAATCAATGAATGCAAGCTGTCTAGTCCCCGAGGCAGCAAAGAATCCCCAAACCATAACATTTCCACCACCGTACTTCACAGTTGGTATGAGGTGCTTCTCCTGAAAAGCTGTCCTTGGTCTGTGCCAAACATGTCTTTTATTACTGTAGCCAAACTACTGTATCTTTCATTCATCTGTCCAGAGCACATTATTCCAAAAGGCCTGGTCTTTGCCTATATGCTCATTGGCAAACTGTAGTCTTGCAAAGGCTTTTTCCTGGCACGCCTCCCATGCAGGTCAAATTTGCTCCATCCCTTTCTGATTGTAGAAGCATGCACTTTGACAAGTTGCAAGACTTACTAGCATATCCTGTAATTAAATTTTGGGGTACTTGGAGACTTCTTTTTGCATCAGACGGTCTGCTCTTGGGCTGAATTTGCTGGGACGGTCAGTCCTGGACAAATTGGCAGTCGTTTGAAATCTTCGCCATTTGTAGATTATTTTCCTTACAGTGGAATGATCATTTTAAACCCCTTGCCATCCCCAACCTTTGTCTGAAGGCCTTACAGAACTCTTTAGATCTTGGCATGATGACACCACACACCTCAATAGCAAAGGGAACACCAGACACTAGATATGAGAGGGATATAAATAAGACCGGTTCCACCTGCAGTCCATAAGCAAGATTTCTGAACCGCTAAAAATCTTAACAATTAAAATAATAATAATAATAATAATAATAATAATAATAATAATAATAATAATAATAATATCGGCACCTACTGGCAGTAAACAATGCAACAATAAAAATAAGGCTTCTATTTAACTCACCCTCGTATGTCTCAGTACACTCTCCACACCAGTAGATGGCGCTAATGCACATATTGTTGTTTGCCATGCACCATAAAGATGAAGAAGAAAACTTTTTTTTTCTCCAACTAAGGCATGTCCGGTTCGGTTAACGCGTGAAGAGCAGGATCACGAGTACCAAGGTGCTGTCTTCCAGTAAATGATAAATTTGACCTACGCTAAACTAATGGAGAGTGAAGGCGTGAGGACTGACCCCCAGCTTCAGCAATTCATTGAAATTGAGTCTCAAAAGCAAAGGTTTCAGCAGCTGGTACACCAAATGACAGAAGTCTGTTGGGTAAGCAAAGTCAAAGCAAGGAGCTAATAGCTACACTATTTTGGTAATGTTGCTCTGCTCTGTCGAACTAAGTTTAACGAACTGGTAGCTAGCTAGGTAAACACTTGGTGTTACAGGAAATGAAGCAATTAAAATATATAAATAAACAGCACATGCTGTTATAGGAAAATAAGCGATGGTGGGGTGGAGTGACGCGGGCCCGCGTGCAGCGATGCACTGTTAACCGGACGTCGTGTAAAGTAGTGTCACTATACGGCCAGGTCCATAAGTATTTGGAAGGATCCCTTGAGATGCTTTGAAATTGTTGTTTACTTGTGGATTTTTCTGCCTTCAGTTTTGTCTTCAGTACGAGAAACATATGCGCAGTTGGGTTGAGGTCATCTGACATTTAAGAACATTCACATTTCTTTGCCTTAAGAAGCTCTTGGGTTTGCTTTCACTGTATGTTTTGGGTCATCGGTACTGTGAGGTGCTGTCCTATCAGTTTTGCAGCATTTGACTGAATCTGAGCAGAAAATTTAGTTATATACACTTCAGGATTCATCCTGCTACTTCTATCAACAGTCACATCATCAATAAACACCAGTGACCCAGTTCCATTGCCAGCCACACATACCCATGCCATAACACTTCAATTTTTTTGATAGATGATTTGGTACGTTTTGGATCATGAGCTCTTCCTTTCCTTTATTTATATATATATATATATATATATATATATATATATATTTATGAATATATTTATACATTTATGAAGGCGTCTCTTGATTGTTGACATTGACAATCAGTACGTTTACATGGACAACAATAATCCAATATTAAGGCGATACTCTGATTAAGAAACTAGCATATGTAAACAGCAATTTTTAATGACCTTAATCTGACTAAAGTCAGATTTTGTGAAGATAAACGTTTGTTTTGAAATGGATGCGTGCAACACGTTCCAAAAAATGGAAACTAATAGCGATGTGACAAGTTGAAATAAGAACGTGATGTAAAACAGTTGAGGCGCTCGTCTAATCATAGTATATAAGCAGCCTCCAAAAAAGGCCTAGTCCTTCAAGAGCAAGGATTTCACTTTCTACAGTGCGCAATATAATTAAAAGATTCAAAGAATCTGTTCAAATCTCGGTGTGTAAAGGGCAAGCTCGAAAACCACTTCTGAATGCGCGTGATCTCCAATCCCTCAAACGTCACTGTATAAAAACAGCCATGAGTCTGTAATGGATATCCTGAAATAGGCTTGGGAGTATTTTGGTAAATCTTTGTCAGTCAACACCATTCGCCGCTGCGAATGGCAGTGCCCATGGCATGGGTAACTTGCACATCTGGGAGTTCACCATTAAGGCAGAAAGACATGTACACATTTTGGAGCAACACATGCTGCCATCCAGAGCAGGACAACGCCAAACCACATTCTGCCTGTATTACAAGCGCATGGTTACGTAAACCGAGAGTGTGGGTGCTAGTATGTCCTGCCTGCAGTCCTGACCTGTCTCTGATTGAGAATGTATGGTGCATTTGGAAGCAAAAAATAAGGCAATGAAGGCCCTGCTTTTTCCATACTGTCCCAACTTTTTCAAAATCGGGGTTGTAAATGCTGAGTGAAGTCCAGTAGTCTCCGGTGAGTGCAACCGTCGTAGCGTGTCCCAGCTCCTCAGCTATCTTTGCTCTCGAAGGTAATTCAAACGTATGGTCATTCGATGCATTCCAAATTATGTCATGCAGGCCCTCGTCGTCCACAGTGTTAACTGGCCTGCAAGCTGTTAGCTTCATGTGTGTAGTTTTGTCTATTGATTTCCCTCTCTCACTATCGAGCATGGTCTGCCAAAAGCTAGCGCTAGCGTTTACACTGGCTGCATTAGCTGTGTGCATCGCTTGTAAATATTTAAGACTCCGTACTCCGGTGGTAAGTCAATTCACATTATTATGAAAAAGTGAACTTTGACAGCTCTATTATTTTGGCGCATTAGGCTTGTTGATTGCTTAGTTTGACCGTAGTCATTTGATGAGTGAGCCAAATAAATGAGTATCGTCTGACTATGGTAAGATTTTCTGTAGTCTTGTAAGATTTGGCAAATAGCGTACTTCCATCTGCCTAATTGTGCACTTCTTTGGTTTTGCTGAAAGTTCTTCCTGTCTCAAGGCTCTCAGGACAGCCTTCAGATGTTGAAAGTGCTGCTGCCAGTCATCAATATAAATAATAATGTCATCTAAATAGGCACCGGCATAGATAATGTGTGGGTGAAGATTCTGTCCATGGTTCTAAAATGTGACCAGGGCTCAGAGAGGTGGTAGAAATGGAGGAAAAGGGAGTGGTAGACAGGTCTTGAAGGAAGGGGTGAGGAGGAAACCGGCTCTAAGGAACTGGTTTCGTGAAAAAGAGACCAGGAAGGGGCAGGGAGTCGGAGAAGAGAGAGCACGAGAAAGAGAAGAGGAAGGGCTGCCTGTCCCCCAGTTCACTGCCAAGTGGTCTTTGGCCAGTTGTACCACCTCCTCCAGGTTCGTGACTGGCAGTTGTGGGGCCACGAGCTGGTCTTCCTCTGATGGTAGGGGTAGCAGACAATCTGCCCACTGTGTCTCTGGCCAGGCCCATGTTGCTACCTCTCACTACAAGAGATTTTGGCTCATCCTGAGGTCCCATTTTAGACCACATGATGTGAGATGTTGCTGCAGCCGCTGTGGCTGCTGCTGGAGTCACCCACCAGATGAACCAAGCGCCGAGGCACCTGTCCATCCTCAGTCTGTGCCTGGAGGAGAGGCATTGCTGTTGCTCTTCATGCAGCTCAATAATGGTTTCAATTCAATGAAATTTGATTTGTATAGTGCTTTCAACAATGGGCACAAAGATGCTTTACTGAAACACACAAATTTAAAACTTATCCCTAATGAGGCATGGGGCAAGGAAAAACTCCCTGAGATGATATGAGGAATAAACCTTGAGAGGAACCAGACTCGGAAGGGAACCCATCCTCATCTGGCTGACACCGGATAGGGCTTTTATAAATAAATTCCCTTTTAGAAGGGAATTTACATTTAAAAAATGACCTTCTATAACTGTGTACTGCATGGTCAAAATGTGCAATAGTGTAACCAAGAAATGCATTATAGTTTTCATCAATAGCTTGATGTTGGCACTGCTCCACTCCAATACATTTTGGTGGCTTTAGCGCACTGTAATGTTTCATCCACTACTCATTGACTGTCAAATTCATAGCTTAGTGGGAAGCCAAAATCCTTACACCAGATCTTAAATAAATGTTCCTGCTTGCTGCGGAAGGTAGGAGGTAGTATGCAAGTATGTTAGTATGCTAATGTATTCACTCGTGGAAAAACAGTATACTTTTTCAGACGAGGAGGTTGGGCTTGAAATTTTCTAGGTTACACAGCTTCACCAGCAGGTGGCAATATTGAACTGGATACAAATAAGTGCATACCCAGGGCACACTCACATTAGGCCTGGTTGTCTTGTTCTGTGTTGTCCCCCCACCCCAAAAATAGCCTGCACTCAAATTGTACGTAATGTTCCAGTCCTGAGCACGCTTATGTTGTTACATTGCAGTTCTTTTGTTTTGAAGAAAAGAGCGCTTGCACAGCACAGTGGACTCCATAATTGTAACGTTACTTACTTTGTGGCTTATTTGGAGTCATTTGGGGCACAGTGACACACGGCCATCTCACATAGATTTAGTCCATGCTGGACTAAATTTGCATTTCTCAGCCATTGTTTCCTCTTCACCATAACGTCAATATAAAGGATGTCCCAAAGGTCTCCATACGTAGGGGAAATCAAAACATTTTTAGCAAAATGTCTTCCGAAAATTTTCATACTTGTATAGCCTTTAAGAATATGTTTGACAAAAGAAGGATGTCTTGAAATAATTCTCATGGCTTGATCGGGAAGCTGTCGCAAGACTGTGATGGAATAATGTGTTTTTGCTTCCGCCCAAAAAATGGCATTTACAGCATGGTATAATAAATGATCCGTGGTGTATTTTGAGCTGAAACTTCACTGACACATTCTGTTTCTCATCTTGTAAAAAGGCACATAATATGTCCCCTTTAGTACAGCTGAATACCCAATAAAGCTGTTCTCATTTACATATTTTTCTGTTTCTGTTCTCAGACAATGGAACGCGACTAAAACTCGGCCCATTAAGACTACATGTTAACCAGCAGTCATTTAAAGCCATTTACAAGCTGCTGCTCTGCACTGCTAAAATCCTGGGGGGGTTTTGGGGTTTTTTTTTTTGTAACTGTGACATTGTCTGACAGAATCACCATACACATAAATTAAAGACTGTGCTGTGATTTTGTTTATATTTACATGTAAAATGTTCACTTGGAGAGATAGAAGTGACAGAATGTGAAAAGAATCTATTTGTGTTCTTTCGAAAATAAACACTTTAAGGTATTTAGCGATTTTGTATTTATGTACTTTTTATAATTCAAGCACTTTGTAAGCACCACTAGATAAAAAATGGCTGTTTTCAAGGTTTTCTAGTACTTGAATTTCAAAAATCCCCCCCCCCCGTGGTAGACTGAAGACATTTAGATTTGAAATAGAAAATAAATATGAGAAGAGTTTAGAATTTCAACTTTTATTTCTTGGTACTTCTATGTAGATGTGTTAAACAATATAGAACACAGCACATTTTGTATCAGGCCACCCAATTTGTAGACAAGCAAAAATAGTGGAACATGTGACAGACAGGTGTTTCTTGTTAACCATGTTTGTCCTATTAGATTGATTTGTTTTAACAGTAAATAGCGCTGAACATCTACTCTTGGTTTTAGACTTCAGTTTAACCTGTGAAGACTGCATCTGCTGTTAAAATGAATAATCCACCATGAAGATCATGTCTATGGGAGAAAGCAAGACATTGTGAACCTGAAAAAAGAGTTAAAATCAATCAGCGGCATTGAACATTGGTCTGAATGGGTCAGTCAAGGAAAACAACAACTTATGACAGAAAAATTGTGAGCGTTGTGATAAAAAGCCCAAAAACAACAGTATGTGACGACATCAACAATCTCCACAGGGTAGCGGTGAGCATATCACAATCCACCGTTCGAAGAAGACTTTGAGAGCATAAATATAGAGGCCATATACCACAAGATGCAAACCACTCATCATCAGTAAGAATTGGAATTCGCAAAGAAATACAGAGACGAGCCACAAACATTCTAGAACCAAGATTAACCTCTACCAAAGTGATGGAAAGGCCAACGTGTGGAGAAAGAAAGGATCTGTTCATGACCCAATAAATACAACTCATCTGTGAAGCATGGTGGAGGTAGTGTCATGGCTTGTGCTTGCATGTCTGCTTCTGGAGCAGGCTTACTAATCTTTATTGATTACATACCTCATGATGCTAGCAGCAGAATGAATTCAGAAGTTTTCAGGAATATTTTGTCTGGCAGTTCAGAGATGTGCATCCAAATTAATCTGGAGGAACTTTATCATGCAACAAAACAATGGTCCAACACACACTGCCAACTCAACAAAGGACTTAGTGGTAGTGGAAGTGGCCAAGTCAATCACCAGACCCAACTGAACATGCATTTCACTTCTAGAAGAGGAGACTGAAGGGAGAAACCCCCCCGAAACAACAACTGAAAGAGGGTGCGGTAAAAGCCTGGAAAAGCATCACATTAGAAGAAACCAACAATTTGGTGATGGTAGTGAGTCACAGGTAAGTGTTATTTACTTCAAGACTTCTCTTCCTATACCTTCGCTCGGCTAAAAATTGGGTGGTCCGATACAAAAGGTTCTATAATTTATGTTGTTTAACACATCTAGATGTATATACCAGGGAATAAAATCTGAAATCCTAAACTCTCGTCTCACATTCATCTGAATGTATTTAGTGTAAAGCACAGACAAATTAATTGGCCTTGCCATTCCAATAGTTTCAGAGGGGATTGTATAAAACTTGTCCTAAAACTGGTCTGGTCTGCAGCGGTATTGTAAATGCATGTCTAAATTTGCCCTGTTGGTGACACTAGAGGGCTTTTTGTTAAGGTACCTGAGACTATCTTTTATCACTGTGCCAGATTTCATAGAATGCATATGAAGCATTCTATTTGCCTGCCATAAAATCCAGTTGGATGTATAATAACAACAACAAGAAAACATACACTCACTATAGGATTGATCTGCACCTTTGGTGTTTGGCCTGCTAATAATAATAATAAGAAAACATACGATGCCTACACACCTTTGGTGCTTGGCCCCCTAATAATGAATGTCATTAGTAAATATTCCTGCTGATAGCTTGTAAATGCTTATTTGTGTCCAAATAAAATATATATTTTTTTCTATTATTCAATCATAGCATAAAACTGCAGTACTAATTGTTTGAGTGTAAAGTGCCGTTTTTGCAGTGTCAAATATCGCCACAACGTTACAGATCCTGTTTCGTAAAATAGTTGGGTTCGTCACTGCAACCCATAATATTTTCATGAGCGTCAAGAATAGTGTCATCCAGTGTCTAATGTCTTTTACATGTTCCTCAACATTATTAAGGTGGTATCTCTCATCTGCTTTGCTGAGCATATGTCCGTGTGTCATCAGCATAACAGTAAAGCTAATAGGGCTGCACAATATTGAAAAAAACTGACATTGTGATCTCTTATTTTTCTGGGATATATATATAATATGATGTGAAAAAATACAGGAATTTTCATCAGATGATTTGAATAGTTCTATTCGGAAAGAATTGATCACTCTAGAATGATTGGCTTGATTTTGTAGGGATCTGCATATAACATACAAATTTTTTTTTTTAAACAGCTGAAAAATGACTTTTTTTTTTTTTTTTGACTTTTTTGGGTAGGTTAATATGCTGGTTGACTCATCATACCAGTGATTTCATATAATACTCTTCTTTAAATCCAGGCTGATCTAATATGTCATGATATTAACAATGCATGTTGTTTATCCTAAAATAAGGTGGCTCATTTGTGAATGAAGAAGAGAAGGGAATCCAATAGATTACAGGAGGCTGTATCTCTGTACTCCGGGTTAAAACGGAGCACTACTCTGAGGAAGCTTCATCACCACCACGTTAGGGAATTAACATGAGTGACCGAGTAGGTCATTTAAAATTTTATTCAACAATTACAAATGTCTTTTGAAAAAAGCAAAGTAGGAAACTTTTTTTCTTTTTTTTTTTCTCTCCAAAATATGAAAAAAATAAAAAGTGCAGCTATACACCAACTCTGGGATGGCAACTTGAGAAAAATAGTTGCGTGATTGTTTTACATACCTCTTGTCAAGCGACCGAATTATGTTTTTAAAACCCTCTTTGGTGTTAAGAGGTACTATGTCTTTTGCGAGGTGAAAAGTTGTTGCATCAATGATTTCTCTCTGCCGCTTGGAACCTCTCATATGGCGTAACACTGGCAAAGGCATCCAAAATATTAATTTCTTTTTGTGCTTTGAATGGCATTCAGATCTGGTTTGCACTTGTCATACAGAGCTTTGTGGTGCTGTTTTAAGTGATCAAACAAATTAGTTGTTGCCTCGTGTTGTAAAAAAAAAAAAATTGCAAGACATTCCCGACAAAGTACCTGTTTTTGGACAACATCATCCTTTCTGTAGCTGAAATTTTTCCATACAAATCACATTTCATTTCCTTTTGCAAGCAAATCTGCCTTTTCTGTGCTTTTCTCCTGTTCCACGCTTATTTTGCTGTGCGCACGCAGCGCCTGAATGTCACTCCTTAACAACAAAACCCATGTTTTTTAAAATCAAGTTTAAAAAAAAAAAAAACCCACTGTGTATCCAAGAACCCTTAAATCGGAGTAAATTATATGACGGGTATAATGAGAACCAGTTTTCCTTTTGTATCAAGCGTCAAAACGTAGCATAAGATGTTTGAGTTAATTTGTCTTACTTGACATTGCATGTCCTGCAATGTGACTACTGCGCATGCGCACATCATCAGTTTTTGAACATGCTGTAATTTTGTCCCGTCTCAATTCAGTGTGAGTATTTATAATCTGTGGTTTTATACTTGTGTTTTTTCTGTATAGGAGAAATGCATGGATAAGCCTGGTCCGAAGCTTGACTCAAGGACAGAAGTATGTTTTCTCAATTGTGTTGAACGTTTCATTGACACAAGCCAATTCATCCTCAACAGACTTGAACACACTCAGAAGACAAGAGACTCCTTCTCAGACACCATAACAGACTAACTGGAACCTGTGACCAGAACAGACCTCATCTGTTCCCACACCCCTTGTGAAATAACGGTCATTAAACAGTCAAAGAAAACATTTTCATTCTCTCAAAGTGCCTGATTATTGTGTAACATAATATTTAGAAGAATCTTGATTTAGAAATAGATAAGTATGAACATATTGTACAGGAGGCTTCTGTCTCTTTGACGGCTAAAGGTGCAAGTAAGGGAAGAAGGAAAACATGAAACCTCCCTTAAAATTTATAATGTGTAACCAACTCCAGGGCAGAAGTCTGGATATAGCACAAATTTAAGCATTACAATGCTTTATAATGGAAATATGTTTATTGAGAACATAATTGCTTACATCAATTCATTGTTACATGTTTATTCATGTGTTTTCTGTATTTAAAGTCAAGAGTTTTATTTAGAACCCTAATGTATCCCATATACTCCTGTTTATACTTATACTTATTATTATTATTATTAGGGGCTGAGCCCCGAAGGAGCACCTATTGTATCCGTTAGTTTTCCTGTTCTTCTTCCCCACTGGGAGTCTATGGCAGCCCTAAGAACCGTAAGCAGGAAAATGATGAAATTTGGCACACTCATAGATATGACCATTACTAGTATCTGTACCAATTATGGGCTCTCTATGACCAACTCTATAGCGCCACCCCTAGTTCAAAATTTCACTTCAAATGGTTATAATTGTTGAACACTTTGTCCTAGAGAAAATAAATTTAGTTCATCAGATAACTCTTATGGTTACATTCCATACCTTACATTAAGACTCCACCCATTACAGTAGTCACCATATTGAAATGTACACTATTCAGTTTTTTGACGACTACTTGTTGAAATTTTGTCCCATTCTTACCAAAATTGACTCAGATGATCAATGGACCGAGCTGTACTAAAATAACTGAACAGAACAAAAAGTTATGATGTCACAAATTTTAAAATGTTGACCCAAAATTGGATCAGAGGCTGTATCTCAGCCATACTTTGATCAATCGTAGTGAAACTTGGTACCCTTCATCAGCAGCATGGTCTTAGGGTCTGTATTGATTTTTTAGAACAGTGTCAACCTACGGATCATGAGATTTGAAAAATGATTATTTTTTATTATAACCTTTTGAATAGTTCGTTTGAAAATTATGATTTCTTCTGATTCATTGGGTCATGGTGAATCCATGGATACCATTTTTGCCAGGATCAGACGAACCGCCTGCCCTTTAAAGTGTTTGACGTATCGGCACAAAATTAGTGATCATTCAATGCATGTTCTTTAGGTACCTGAGAAATTTGAGCTCAGCACCACCTAGTGTTCTAGAGATATAAGGTTTTTTTTTTATTGTGTGCTCATTCTCAGCTTGGAAGCTCTCCTCAGCATCAAAACAAATGTGCGGTCTTTGTGTGATGCACTGTGGAAAATGACAAGAACCAATTCTAAAGGGCTTGGGTTCGATTTTTGTGTGGTGCAACTTCTTAAAAGTGTGTGTAATGTCATTTGATTCCTTTCTTTTGTGGTTCAGCATTGAACTAACCTTTCAACCTCTTGGCATGCAAATAATTGCCTCTGTTCTGTTCAATTTCCTGTTTAAGCTTATTCTTGGCTATGCTTCTGAACCCATCTTTTATTCATTCATGTACATTCTATTGTTCCTCTTCGTGTTGTTCAGGCTCAGCACTGCACTTTCTGCACCTTTGGAGCTTGGCCCTGTTAATCGATGCTTGCATCTTTTATTATTATTATTATTATTATTATTATTATTAAATAGCCTTATTTAGTTTCAACTGTAAGCTGTGTAAGACACTTCAGACATGATATTAAGTCATCTCAGGTGACTGGATAATAAGTGGACAGCACCAAGTTCAGGTATGAATGGAGTCAACAACACCTGCATGTAGCCACAAGACACAATCTTCCATAAACTTCCAGACATCCTTCTTCCACAGTATGTGTTCGACATCACAGCCCTTGCCAGCAGGCCATTTGAGGATACTGGGATTGTTGGCTGTGGCCTTGTTAATGGTTCTTTTGGGATTGTTGGAACCAATTGGGTTATCAGGTCATGTTCCATCTAGGACGATATTGCAAAAAAAAAAAAAATCTTGATTTTTTTTTTCAACTTTATGAACGATTGTTGATTATGATTTTTTTTGTTTGTTTTTACATAACGCATTTGAAAAATTACACAGTTTATGTATAAAGTTTACTTTTTAGAATGGACTTTTGAAAAATAGTAACAGTACCATCTATAGCAAATAGTGCAAACAGTGGTTCTTATAAATAGGGTATTAAATAAAACATAATTTGCACTATTTTATAGCTGTTACTACTTTTGCATAACTTGGTGAACCTTTCTTTCTTGACAGAGTAAATAGGGACCATGTCTTTCGTGACATCAAATACCACCACAACTGAGAAGTCAACTTGGGGTATTCTTCTCATATCTGCATTCCTTCCCTGTTTACAGAGTGATGTCAAATCAACTTGGCTGCCCACATCATCAGAAATAAGCAAAGGTGGGTAGAGTAGCCAAAATTTTACTCAAGTGCAAGTAAAACTACTTATAAAACTTACTCAAGTAACAGTAAAAGTAATAATGACTTGAGTAAGCGTTATAAGGTATTCAATGAGAAGACCACTCAAGTAGCAAGTTACTTTGGATCTGATTAAAATGAAGAGAAATCCGGAATCTCAGACTACATGGAGAACTGTAAGTTACAGTCCTTGAAAGTCTGTCTGTTCAGTTTATATGATATAAAACCTGGTTTCAAGATGAAGCATCAGATTGCAGTCCTGTGATGGGAACAATAACACACAACCTGTCATTTCCAACACAAAATCTCACACACCAGAGAGAGAGAGAGAGTGTGTGTGAGAGAGAATGAGTGTCCGTCCGTCCTGCCCCCGTCGACACACTCACTTCTTCCCCTCTTCGGCTATTATCTTCCAGGACTGAACACACTAAAAAAAAAAAAGTGAGTGGTACGCATTCAAACCTTATTATATGTCATATAACCAAACAACACCACAGAATGTAGCAAATTAAAAGTACATTTCTGTGATTAAAAATTAACTCGAGTAAGAGTATAACTATGGCCAGTTCTTCAAACTGTCAATTTTGCTCTTTCTGTGCAAATAAAGTTGCGTATGAAAGCGTGGATAATTAGGGCCCAAGCAATAAAAGTGTGCACGGCCCTGTTGTATTCCTAAGGATTATTATTTTTTTATTGTTTGTTTGTTTGTTTGTTTGTTTGTTTTTTCAAGGTTTCTTGGGCTTTTGGGGCCCTTAACACGCTCAAAAACTCATGAACACACATCAGAGTAGTCGGCCATTAGGACCGGGGAAGTCGGCCATTTTGAATTTTGTGAAAAGTGCATGCGGTTAACTTTTAAACACTCCTCCTAAAAGATTAATGTGATTGTCACCAAACTTGGTCAACATTATGCCAAGACACTGAAGATGCAAAGTTGTGAAGGGTTTTCTGATATCTCAAACGGTTTCACAATGACGAGGCAATACATTTATGACGAAAAAGGGAAATAGGTAGTGTCTCATATCTTCTGCACACAGTGAGTGATTTTAGATGAAACTTGAGCTGTATGTTTGGTCACAGGGGCTGATCACATGGATTTGACTACTATGATTCACAGTCATAGCACCACCAACTGGCAGCAGGAAGTGTGTGACTTACAACAGACTTTGCAATAATCCTCTTATTTTACCCGAATCGACTCAGACTTGGTCAGAATAATGTCAAGACACGGCTGATGTAAAATTGTTAAGGGATTTTTTTATATCTTAAATAGTGTTACCTTGGTACCGCATCAAAATTGAATCCTTTTTTTTCTTTGTATATTTGGGTGTTTTACTCTACAGCACTCGCTTCACTATGCATGGTTTTCATACACCCAATGAGTGGCAATGGGACCGTGGTGCTTGGGCCCGTCATCGCTGCTTGCAGCTATATTTGAGTTTTTGTTTGTTTATAATGGGGCAACAGCAGTCTAAACGATACAGAATTTCTGTAAAGTCAGTAAGCCTTAAGGTAGCTTACTTAAGTAAAACAAGCATTTCATAACTGAATAGTATTTTTAAAGCATTAAACCCCTGCAATCATTGACAAATATCTGAATTGATGGCAGAATGAATGTAAAAAGGTATGTGGCACGAAACCCCTGTGATCATGGACAGGTATCTGAAGTTGTACACTGCTGTGAAAAAGTATTTGATCTGATTTCTTCTGTTTTTGTGTATATCTTGTACTAAATAGTTTTAGATCTTCAAACGAAATAAAACATAAAACAAAGGCAACCTGAGGTATAGGTAAGGTAATAGGTCAGGCATCTCATTGTGAGCCTGCTACAGCTTTTAGAATGTAAAAATTTGCTTTTTTAAATTACTTTTGATGTTTTGTATCTAGTCATTTTTAATTAATGCGTGGACAACATCTCTGTTTTAACTCAGTGGGTGAAATTGCCCGATGGTCCTGTAGGCACCTTGTGCTGTGACACCATGTCAGAACATTCTCAGGTGTAAATATGCAGCTGTAATATGCTTTGGCATTTTGAGTAAATGTTTTATGTCTGTACATAATAATTGAATATTATTAAAAACTAATGGTGTTATTGATATCTGTATAAGACTGTCACCTCTATTGAAGAAGGGCATGGGAAAGTGAAAATCCAGCAAATAGCGAACCTGAAACTAACTTTATTTCGGTGAAAAACCTGGCAAATTTTCCCGGTGGACATGTCATTCTCCAATACTGTAACTCTCTTGCTGCCTTTGAAAAGCATGTAATGAACTTCTGTGTGTTTTTAATTGACTTCTGTATTAGTTATGTCATTTTAATTAATGCGTGGACAACATCGATATTCCGGGCCGGATCTAGGTATAGGCAGGGGTGGTCTAAGCCCACCCAAACGTCTGTCTTGCCCACTCAATCAGAACATGGGCAAAGACAACATTAATCATTTAATTTTTCAGTTGTGTATTGGTTAAAAGCAATCTGACCTGAGCTGTGTGTTGAGAAGTAGACTGTAGACTTCCCCAACGAATTACAAAATAATGCCAGAAAATTGCAGTATTTTTTTAAGCGTTTTTATTGGCTGAAAGCAATTGCGCATTCCGACAAGGCGGATTCGGTCTGCTCACCGTCTTTAGCTAGCAAGAACCAGGTCTTTTGACATTTTAACTCAGTGGGTGGAATTGCCAGTGTGTCCCTTAAGCAACTTGTGCTGTGATACCACGTCAGAACATTCTCAGGTGTAAATATACAGCTCTAATACGCATTGGGATTTTTGAGTAAATGTTTTATGTCCGTATATAATAATGATAATCGAATATTAAAACTAATGGTGGTATCAGGGGCGGATTTAGTGATTTGGGGGCCCTAGGTAAAACATAGGAATGGGGCCCTCATTTCAGTATTTTAACATCGATATTTAAAATTTCAGCATATGTTATTTAGCATTAATAGCAATAATCAGGGGTGGACTGGGACTAAAAAGTGGCCCTGGACTTTCTGGCCCAGATTGAACCACCACACCTGGTCCACAACACGCCACATCATATCATACCGGCTCATTGATGGTTAGACCCATTTTTAACACCAGTTACTAGAATAAAAATATAGCAGAAACATAAATGCTATTTAAACATATTTATTTGAAGTAGCACTGAACAGATATCAAGTCATATTTGTAAAATAGGCAAACAGGAGAACAGTGTGGCAAAGAATATAAAACAATCAAGACAGCATGTGAGCTAGTCAGGGGCATCATCTGGGTGCAGTGTAGGAGAGCTGCCCCACTCAGCTGTACATCTCCTCAATCAGGACTGAAACTTTATTACACTAACATGAATCCACATCTCGTCATTTTAACCCCCAAAATAGACTACTACTACTGTAATAATATAATAATAATATTTTACTTCCTAATATTAATATTATGAAAGTAATTTTGGTATTAGGCCTATATTAATAAATAAGTATCTCACTACGACCGCTAACCAAGAGCAAACAATAAGTCTTTGTATGGTACAGTAGGAAGCAGATTATTCAAATATTTTTCCTTTTTCTAAATTGTGGTAATATTTAAACATATTTATTTGAAGTAGCACTGAACATGAATCCACATCTGAATGGCCCACTATCATCATGTGACATTAAACTCACCTACTGCTTCATTTGGGAGCAGGTCAGCAGAGGGAATGAGGAGGAGAAGAGGAGTGTATACATATGAGTGTGTGTGTGTGTGTGTGTGTGTGTGTGTGTGTGTGTGTGTGTTTGGGGGGGGGGGGGGGTTATATTTGAAAGAGCATGTCTAAGTGTATGAGTAAGAGAGGGATGGAGAGAGAGAATGAACCCTGCTACGTGTCCTTTGGCTGTAATGCTAGAGCCTGCAGAACTACCACTTGTCTTCACGCCAAAGGCAAAATCTGTTCATTTAAAACACTTCACAGGCTCTGATAAAAATAATAATAATAATAAAAACCCTACTTTGCTTTCCTCCCGCTTTCTCCTTTTTTTTCAGCACCGCTGCTTTGCTACATTTTTGCTCTGTCTGTACACTCACTACACGTGACGTCACCGACGTTTGCATGAGTTGGCTACTTTCTTCCTGAATCATTTCCGCAGATGCGCAGTAAAATTGTGGAATAGTTCAGTGTACTGGGTACCGGGGGTTTAGAAAACACATAAATAATTAGAAAAAAGTAAAGAAAAAAAAACTTTCCTAACCATAAGTTTATGCAGCGTTTTGGGGGCCTTTGGTAGCTCGGGTCCCCAAGGCAATTGTCGACCTTTGCCTAATGGTAAAGTCCGCCCCGGGTGGTATTGAGATCTGTGTAAGACTCTCTCCTATGAGGCGCCAAAATGGACAAAAGTGAAGCGAATGAGGAAATTGCGAGATTACGCGCGAGAGAGGGTGTGTGTGTGTGTGTGTGTGTGTGTGTGTGTGTGTGTGTGCGCGAGAGAGAGAGAGGCCGAGTGTGTCCGAAAGTGCGCGCGAGAGACCGAGAGAATTTAAACATATGACCGCAATTGACCCTGCATGTGTGAGGTGTTCCTTACAATGGGATTATCCTGTCATTTTCAATATATTTAAGAGGTATTTTATATTAAATTGCATAATTTTGATGCACTGCAAAAGCTGTTGATTGGTGTTTGTTAAATGTCCTCTATTATTATTATTATTATTATTATTATTATTATTATTATTATTATTATTATTCTGAAAAAACTCCTTGGGGAAATCGGGCTTCGGAAATTCAGCCTACTGTTATGAAAAAACGAATTTCGGGGAAATCATACTTTTTATTATGGAAAAATGATTTGATTATGATTTAACTGCAGTAGTACGTTGTGAAAGTGGATATTGTGAAATATTATAAACAAGAAATGTTGTGTTTTCATGGGATATTACAAAATAAATGCATAAATATAAGCATTGGTGTATTTAATTACTTAATCATTTCTAAATAAAATGGAACATTTAATTATTGGTTTATTGAATGAATTAATAATTTAATTATTTCAGTTCGAGTACTTTGGTCCTCTGTGTTAGTGTTTATACGTGTATAAAACACATCATATGCTGCAGTTTAATTTAGATGGTTCAATTATTATTGATGTACCACCTTTTTCATTTTTTTGTTTCTATCTGGCTTTTTCTTTTTGTTTCATTGTTCTCGTTCCTCTTCAGTTGCTGTAATGAATTGTTATGAGTGTTCTTGTCATCAATTCCTCTCGCGCACTCACGCAGACTTTCTCGTGCATTTTCACGCTCTCTCTTGCGGTCGCGGATACGCTCGGTCTCTCTCGCGCGCACACTCGGTCTCTCTCGCGCACTTTCGGATTCACTCGCTCTCTCTCGCGGACACACTCGGCCTCTCTCGCACACTTTCGGATTCACTCGGTCTCTCTCGCACACTTTCGGACTCACTCGGCCTCTCTCGCGCACTTTCGCCTGTCGTTCTCTCACCCCATTCGCTTCACTTTTGTCCAGTTTGGTGCCTCATTGTCTCCTCTATAGAACAAGGGCAGGGGAAAGTGAATATCCAGCGAATATCAAACCTAAAACTAACTTTATCGTGGTGAAAAACCTGGCTAATTTTCCCGGTGGACATGTCCATCCTCCCTTACTGTAACCTTCTTGCTGTCTTTGAAAAGCATGCAATGAACTTCTTGGAGCGAAGCAACATGTTTGACAAAACCACTGATGGATTCTGTACGTTTTCCAGTTAGTTAAATTACACTCGGTTCATGCGAACATGCCACAAAACGAAATAACTCCAACTCAATAAGATGGGAAGAAAGTGTATATATGAGGCTTATTTGAAATATTTTCCATTTTTGGGCAAAAATTGGTTTTAAACATAGTTAATTTAACTTACAATATTAAAACAAATCACTAATGAACGCGTCATCATTTTGTATTTTGTTTTTCAATTTTGAAATCAAGAACGAATGATGCAACGTACACGGACCTATAAATGATGTGCATCGATTTTATCCATTTTTACCTTAGGGGAATGTAGCTGGTTCCTCTCAAGGTTTCTTCCTCATATCATCTCATGGAGTCTATCCTTGCCACCATCGCCTCTAGGTTGCTCATTGGGGATACATTTATCAATTTAAATAGAAATATCCTGACTTTTTATATATTTCTGTAGAACTGCTTTGGGACAGTATCCATTGTTAAAAGCACTATACAAATAAAACGAATGAATTGAATTTAATTGAATATTGGGTGGAGTGTCACACCTCTCTGCTTCGCTCATATGCTCTGCTGCTGTCTGACCTTGGTGCAGAGCAACAAAATCTCTTTATCTGATATATCTGAGCTTACCACAGCTGTGCTGCCAAACAGATAAAGCTGCGAATGTGCACACAAGGTGGTTTCCTTTCTTATGCGTTTTCTTGTTATAGTTCTTGTTAAATCGTGTATTACCAATTTTATTTTCGTTTACACGAACATACAGTGTCTGCCAAATTTCAAATGGACATGCACAGTCCATTTGCAATTGCATTTTCCATGTCTTACGAGGTATGACCCTGTCAAATCGAAATGGCAATTACCCCGTTTGCTTTTGAAACGTGCTGTGGCAGTTTTCAGTGCAAGGCATCGGAAATGCAAATGCAAAGGGATTTGGGATTCCATTTAAATTTTGGCAGGCTCCATACGTGACCCCGGGGAAGTGAAATAGCAAACTGGGTAATTGCTATTGCTATTTCGATATGACCGGGTCATAACTCGTAAGACATGGGAAATGCCATTGCAAATGGAATTTGCATTTGATTTAAATTTTGGCAGACACTGTACGTTCATGTAAATGAAAATGCAAATGGTGATACATGATTTGCATTTTTATTTGCATTATGTCACAGTTTATGCATCCACAAAATACAGTTTGCAATTGCTTTTGAAAATTGTCCACAAAATGCTTTTAATATTTGAGTTTGGCATTGTACATGTTTGCCATCATTCAGCACAGTTTAGGAAACAGTATACCACTGGACCTCATGGTATAAACAGTATACCACTTGAAATTTTGAGGAATATTGCAATAAATATATCTGATAAAAAATGTACAAAGTAGCTACAATAAAACAACTGTTATCAGTGTATTTGGGCCAGTCTTAAAAATTCACTTTGTAGGTACAGACTATTCAAAATGAGCTGCCTTCTTTATAGTTCAATGAGAGATATCTCTTAAATTTGAGAGATTCATACAAAAATAAAATACAGCATAAAGTTTCAATACCTTAAAACGATGCACTCTGATCAAGTTTGTGACTGCTGTATGTGTGAAGCACTCACACTTTTTTCAGCCTTTACTTCCTTCCCTTTCTTTTAAGAGCTACATTTTTATGTGGCTGTTGAAAGCACATGGCCTATGACTAGCCAAGTAGAAGCTGTACAAATGCTGCATTGTCTGCCATTGACAAAGTTCATTGACCAGTCTGAATGCCCAACAGCTAAATATACACTTCTTTTAAGGTTTGATATTGGATTAATATTTTCGGGACTGGATTTGAAGTGACATTCGATTGCTTTTTTGTCACAAAATGTGTTCACAATTGGTCAGTGTGCACGCATTCTAAATGCATGCAAACTCCAAGTGTGAACAGTTACTTGGCTATTGACTTGTGATCAAATCACAGGTAAATAGTGAGCAAGGTTACCATGGTTTTTATAACTTTGCTAAAGTTGTGGAAATCACAATCCACCATTATCAAAGCTGTTATATTGAGTTTTAACCTATTTGACTGTCCACATGTTTTGAATTGGTTTAAGTAAACCTGAGTAACTCAAAAAACAAATAAGCCTATGAATTTAAATATAAAGACTCTAGACCGAGCTGGATTTGGATTATGTTAATTTTTCACGCTATCGACTATCGGCCGATAGTTTAAAAACAGCCCATGATCCGGGCCGATTATATCCTGTCAATCAAAAGAGGGCGGGAAAACACATCGATTTCGTGCTGTGTGCAAAGATGATCTCTCTTATGTGGAACGACGACGAAACTGCAGTTTGTAAGCTCTGTAATCTCTGCACCGCTAACATTTTACACCGGAAGTGAGCAGCAGTGGAACGGGAGTTTCGGCATTGAGTCTAATTTTTTTTCCCCTGTGCTGCTCGCACCGAATTAAAGGTCCAGTACACCGTTGAAAGATTTAAATGAAGATGAGTTGACGAAAAAAAGGTGTATATATTGCACAGAAAAATATTTGTAGAGTAGTATATTTCATATGCAGTTAATGTTAGAGTTAATCTAATAATAAAAAGTTTGTATTAGGCCTATATATTACCAGTTTGTTCAGTGATGAAGTAGAAATGCTTTTGTTTGTGGTGAGTGAATGTGAGACTAACAGGAAGTTAAGAAATTTTACTTTAATCTTCAGAATTTAGTTAATGTGTTAATGTTAATTAGAGTAATGTGTTTTCTGTTTATGAGACCAGTTACTGTGAAACAACTTGTTGAAATGGAGAGAATAACGTTTTTATTTGCATTTCTTTCAGAATTGTGGAATTAATTATTATTAATTTGAAAGAAGGCATAAAAGGCAGAACTATCGGTATCGGCCGATATCACTCTGAACAATCGGTTATCGATATCGGCTGAGAAATTTAGTATCGGTGTATCTCTAATTAAATCAATAAATTCAAGTTTATTTCAGATTTAAGTTCAGATTTAATTGTGAACAAAGACCTAAAGTCAAGAGCTAAATGCTTTGCTGACACAGATAGATAGATGATTACACAGTTCAGGTGCCATTTGTGTCCCACAGATATTACATTTACATGTATGTAAAATAAAGGAAAAAGACACTGTTAACACAGGCAATAAGTCCTTCACCACAGTTTACGTGAATGCGGTCCTGCCCAGAACGTTAATCATCCCTTTGCCCAGCATGTCCGTGCTGTATATGCTACCTAGCCATTAGTCAATTAGTAGCCATCTCAGTCATCAGATCAATTCTCATGGTATCACAGTGATTGTAGTCAAGTATTTTGCTTAATGATGGCCCAAAAGTGCAAGAGTAGTGATGCTGCCAAATCGGATGCGCCAGGTTGTAGATAGGTTGTAAAGCGCTTCCATTAAGTAAAAGGTGAAAATTCTTAGTTTAATAGTGAAAGTAAAATAATCATATGCCGAGATTGCTAAGATGTATGGTAAGAATGAATATACTATACCTGAAACTGAAAAATAACATTTGTGCCATTGCTAAACTTTATCATAGGTATATAGTGTTCTCTATTATCTGTGGTTTTAGGCATCCGCTGAGGAGCTTGGAACCAATTCCCTACTGATACTGGAATCATACTGTGTATACAGTCATGTGAAAAAATAAGTATACCCCATGGAAATTGTTTGCTTTTTTGACATATTTGGAAAGCAAACATTTGATCATCTTTGCAACAGTGCCTATTAATGAAGTTGATATACTGGAACAAAACCACACAGAAAAATAGCCTTTTCAATCACTTATTCAATAGAAATATCAATAGATATTATATTATTTTGTGGAAAAATTAAGTATACCCTTGGTCTCAGAAGCTAGTATTGCCCCCTTTAGCCAAAATAACTTCTTGTAGTCATTTTGCATAATTGTCCACCAGGCTTGCTGGAATTTGTGACCACTCTTCCATGCAATATTCTTTCAGTTACAAGATGTTTGAGGGTTTTCTTGCATGTACTGCCCGTTTCAAATCCCCTCACAATATTTCAATGGGATTCAAATACAGTCTTTGACTAGACCATTCCATAAACCTCCATTTCTTCTTTTTGAGCCATTAATTGGTGGATTTGCTAGTGTGCTTAGGATCATTATCCTGTTAAAGGTCAACTTTCAGATGACCTCACATCTGAAATCATCAAGCACTCTTTGATATGATGCAGAATTCATGGTTGAATCAATGAATGCAAGCTGTCCAGTCCCTGAGGCAGCGAAGCAACCCCAAACCATAACATTTCCACCACCATGCTTCACAGTTGGTATGAGGTGCTTCCCCTGAAAAGTTGTCTTTGGTCTATGCCAGATATGTCTGCTGTTACTGTGACCAAACAACTCTATCTTTGATTTGTCTGTCCAGAGCCCATTATTCCAAAAGGCCTGGTCTTTGCCTATATGCTCATTGGCAAACTGTAGTCTTGCAAAGGCTTTTTCCTGGTATGCCTCCCATACAGGTCAAATTTGTGCCAAATCTCTTTGTGATTGTAGAAGCATGCAATTTCACACCAACAGTTGCAAGAATTACTAGCAGATCCTGTGATCCTTCTTTTGCATCAGACGGCCTGCTCTTGGGCTGAATTTGCTGGGACGGCCAGTCCTGGACAAATTGGCAGTTGTGTGAAATCTGCACCATTTGTAGATTATTTTAGTTACAGTGGAATGATGTATTTCAAATAATTTGGAAATCTTTTTAAATCCCTTGCCAGACCCATAGGCATCCACAACCTTTTTCTGAGGGCCTTATAGAACTCTTTAAATCTTAGCATGATGACACCTCCATAACAAAGGGAACACCAGACACTACATTTGAGAGGGGTATAAACAAGACTGGTTCTACCTGCACTCCCTAAGCAGGTTCTGATCACTGACACCCAATCTTCAACACCTAATTCAAATTATATGTATTTGAAGGTGTGATAAATGTAGGGGTGTACTTCCGTTCTCCATGTGACTGATCTGTTTTTATGTTAATTTACATTGTGAAAATTACTACAAAATGTCAATTTTGTGTCATTTGATAGGTGTGTGTGTATGTATGTATGTATATATATATATAGTGTGTGTGTGTATATACATATATATATGTGTGTATATATATATGTATATGACAAAAGTCAGGCAAATGCAAAGAAATGCTGTAGAACAAATATGCCTTCAAAATAATGAAATTAAATGTTTCTATATAAACAAAAAATACTGTAAAGAGCAGTAAACAGTAGTAAATGAAACATCAATATTTGGTGTGACAAAAAAATAAGAATAGTAGTCTCTGGTACAAATTGTGCAGTTTTATTAGGAAATTAGCTGATAAGTTTATTGAGCATCTTGCAGAACCAGCCACAGTTCTTCTAGAGACTTTGACTGTCGCACTTGCTTCTTATTTTTGCAGCAAAACCCAACAGCCTTCAATGTGTTTTGTTTTTTGTCTGAAAAGTGGTCTCTTATGTAATATGCTGCTTTCTTTAATGTCATACAAACATTTTTCTTGTTTGGATACTGGCAAAAAGGGGGGGGTTATTTTAGTTATAAAACACTGTCTAATAATGAGTGGACGTGCACTCCTAAACACACACACACACACACCTTATACTCTGAATGCAAGCATTAGTTTAAATTCACAGATATGTTGGCAGACCAAAAAGATTTATTAAAAGCATGAACATTTGAATAATTATTAGTGACATTAGGCTACATTTAGCTGACAGGACACGGGCTGAATGGCGATGCATGGTGGCCCATTAGGAGGTAGTTTATAACACTGCAACGTGTTAGCGTCGCTAACAAATAGCTGGCTATCGCTAACATTACATGGAGCATAACGTTAGCTGGTTTCATGGCTACAATGCAGCTGCCTAAAACAAACATAATATAGGACCGTCTTTCAGGTGCTTCGCAAAATTGCAGGTGTTTCCTCGCTTTGTTTGAAATGAACGATATCATCGGTTGCACACCGGAAACCGATACTAGCTTTCCTCTCTTTTCCTCTCAACGAGTCGGGGCGGAGCTAAACTTGTTAAGCTAAGCTAATCTTCTGTAGTTTTTCCCGTGTGCTTGTAGGCGTTCTTCTTCTTCTTCACCACTTGTGGACCGACTAAAACACTTGCACGTTTTTGCCGCCCACTTCAGGTCAGGAAGAATCGCAACCTTGCGCTCTGACCCTAGCTTCCTGGCATATGTATATATATATATATATATATATATATATATATATATATATATATATATATATATATATATATATATATATATATATATATATA